>NC_054751.1:14480517-14787231 GCF_018143015.1 Lytechinus variegatus
TTCTTTTATGCAAGACTCGATAAGACTAATCCCCGGGGGGGGCACTCAGTATATAATGCATAGTGGGTATGTGCCGCGGAGGGGACCCCCATTTTCACACTCAAATTTCCGTTCCAAGGCATAGCACTTTTGCCTTGTTGAGAAAAAGAACAAAGAAAGCCGCTCCAAGGCATAGCATTTTCTTCTTATCGAGAAAAAAGAAGAGAGAAATCCGCTCCAAAGCTTCGCATATTTTTCGTTACGCCGCTCCGATCGCATTGAATGAGCCGCAATTTTGGTGAAAAGCGGCCGCAGAGCTCCCCCGGCGGAGGCCGCGCTAGCTGCATCATGCACACATGACCGTTCCATAGGGATGCATACGCACTCACACGCTGGCGATCCGTTCCAAGGACCCCCGTTTTCACAAACATTTGTCGTTCCGAAGCCCGTTCCGAGGACCCTCCTTTTTACAATAAGCCCGCTCCAAGGCCCCCGTTTTTTGTCTCGCCCGCGGCACACCCCCACCACTTTTTTGGTCGAGTGCCCCCCCCGGGGACTAATCAATGCTGCAGCTATTCCAAACAACATAACAAAGAGCATTATTTGTTTCCGTCTCCTGTTACATCAATGAGAAATATTTATTCAATGTAGATGTTTCACCACTTAGAACTAGATCAATTCACAATCCTTGATATTTTCTTCGCTCTCATCCTCTAAAAGATAAGGGGAAATCCCAATTCTTGTCTTGGTTTTGATGATTCCAAATGTTGAAAAAAGAAGGGGAAAAAGCAGCACAGTCGAGTTTCTGCTCAAATTACAAGAGAAGGTGTGGAGATTTCTCCAAGGACTTGGTTATATGAAATATTATCGCCATATTGATTCTAAATACTTTGAAAACTGTAATCAAGCTCCTAATACAATGGAAACTGAAACTTAAAGAGAAATGCCACTAGTTGCAATAAACACTGATTTCATGAGAAAGTCTGTAAAACCAGGTTTAATTGTCAGTATACAGAGCTGCCAAGTTGTATTTTGCATTTTCAGTATTCTTATCCCCCAAAATCAGTATTTTGACCCAAAAATCCGTATTTTTACCATGAGATAAATATGCATGCATAATGGCAAAGTTCGATCACTTCTTACATTATTTTGCGCCCCACACCGTCGCACACGAGACCGAAAGCTTCAGTCTAGATTTTGGTTGTTCCGCTGAACTGCGTTGGCTGATTCACCCATACATAGACTGAAGAATTTGGAGGCCCGTACGTACAGACAACGTATTAGCAGTAACGTTAGATCTAACATTCGACGGAAACCCGTTTTTTTTCGATCGTTTTTTGCACATAAAATCATAAAATATCACATTATGAAAAAGAAATTGCATCCATATTTACGGAAAAATGTATGAAATTCAGAAATATCGTACCGTAGACCGCAGTTACGGCTAATTCGTTTCAAATTATGATCGAAACATCGTCATCTTCGATCCTTCCGTCGGTCAACGTAAGTTGCCATCTTGGATGACGTCATCATCCTTACAGACGTATTCGATACCAGTCGCAAAATATCGCGATTTCAGCCGCTGCTTTGCGCTTGTAAACGTAAACTACATGCGTGCGCTCGGAACTTGTCATCCGCACTGATTCGCGAGGATATCGAAAATTCTAATCGGAAAGCCTTGATGAAAGCATAATTCATTGAACGTAGAGGGCAGCAACACACGGAATACCTTTTCTTCTTTAATTTGTTTTTTCCCGTATTTTATCATGAAAAAGCGTACTGCCGTATTTTAAATTGATTTCCGTATGAAATACGGAAAAAATCGTACTACTTGGCAGCTCTGAGTATATCATCGAGGATCTAGATCTGGTACAGTTACCTAAACTGAACTTTGTGAAATCTTGAAATCTACGCCGAAAAATATTCACACTGAAGATCAACAACACAGATAGGCACACGTGGGACAGTGTATTATTATTGCTGGAATAAAGACCCGACGGAAGTGACCAAATCCGCGCTTATTTTGCTTATTTCTCAGCAATTACACAATTTCTTCCAGAATCCTTTGGCACATATTTTTTATTCATACAAACAGACACTTGGGTGGTCATTATATTAGAAGAACTGTAAAAACTCATTTTGAGATCGTTACCAATACTGGAATTTATCTTTAAATCATCCCCTCTCTTTCTCTGTCTTGGACAAGCATTCAGCTTCTTTCCATTTACATGTAGTTCACTGAAAAGCAAACCATGACGGGATATTATTACATAATTGTGAAATAACAACATTTTCTCAACCTTCCTACATTGTACATCTTTCGTGTTCACAACTGATACATTTTATTCCACTCTGTCTCCCACTCCCAAATCAAATAAACATTGATTGAAAAGGTCACAGAAAAGCTTACCAAAATACATACCTGGTAAAAAAAATGGATTGTTCTATTTTCTCCTCAGATTTTTTTTAAATTCTATTTGTCTCCCACTATACCAAGTCAAAGAAACACTGATTAAAAAAGGTTGCTGAAAAACTTTCCAAATATTGATAAAAATTACATGACAGTGAAAAAAAGAACATTTTCTAAATATTTCCCTCTTTTGCTTTGGTATAAAGGGTCAGTACGGTAATGTGAAATATCTTCGAGTATCATCAAACATTTAATATTTTTACCAATTATAATTTCAATATCACATTTATTCCAGCCATTAGGGTTTCAATTTAAATCTAGCATCGTCTCTCTGTTGATGTTTTTATTCAAAATACTAGCTGTCTGAAAATTTACTTTACATAGATGTATTTAGTAATGGATGTTAGAAAACTACTTACAAAATAATATACATGTATCCTAAAATTTCAGCCTACATGTATAATGCATGAAAATGTGTTTTCTACGAACAAGACAAAAATATTCAGATATTCTATTTTGATTGGGCATCCAATCGAATTAAAATCTGATTTTAACTCAGTAAATTTATCCAATAAAACACAATTTAGTTTTATATCCTTCACACCTGAACTATTTTGGGGCACATGCATTGATAAACAGGTAATAAAAGAGAATAGCGACATTCACTTGGGGGGGGGGGATTCACCAAAACTAAAGATAGGATTTTACAACTTCTCTCCGTTTTAAAGTTTCACTCCAACTCCTAGAAACGCTGATTAAAAGGGTATCTTCGTCACAATTGCCAAGTCCTCTTTATTCCCAGTGACCTTTAGCGCAATCGTGCCTTCCTCCGCCCAAACATCTCAAGTTCCCACTCTAGTTCTGATAGATGTAAACAATGTTCGGGACACAGGGCGCATTGGAAGCGATTAATACTGATCAATACCGGTATCACCTTACTGAAAATCCACTTACACAAGAGGTATTCATCCCTCTTGCATGCAGATCCTCTTTATAGAGTGTTGCCTCTTTGCAAGAAAGATCTAGTCCTAACATAGTTGGTATATCTTCTCGATTTTTAATCAGGCCCGCAGGAAAAAAATTAAAATGTGGTGAAATTATGAAAAGAGCCCTGGAAATTTCCTATACACTGCAAAATTAAAAAGCAGTTAGGACATGTTTGAGCTTTCTACACAGCAAAAACTGTGGTGTTAACCGGTGTACATGTACATGTACATAGAGGACCACACCGGTTAGTTTACACCAGTGTTAAATTGGTGGTGTTTGTTTTACACCTATAGGTGTTATTACAACACATTTGGTTGTTACATTTACACTCTTTGGTGTTATGTTCAATCTCTAGGGTGTGATTTTAACACCTCAGGGTGTGGTCCTCTATTAACACCAATTGGTTTCAGTTTTAACACCACAGTTTTTACAGTGTATTATCCCAAAAACTTGATTATAGATATTGAAAAAATATTTCTTCTGTTACTATTGTGTAGCATTTCCTTTATTCATACAGCATTTAAACTATGAGGAAAAGAAAAGACGATTAAAAAATAATCATTAGAATAAAAATAATATAGGATTTATCATATAGCGCACATATCCACCTCGTTAGGTGCTCAAGGCTCTCCTACATGGATATAACACCGGCTAAGCTAGTCTACCTAGTAGTACCTACCTAAATATGCAAGAAGAGAAGTGTCAGTCTCCTCTCCTTCAAGTCTGCCATTATGTTACATTCATTCATTCATTCATTCATTGCTTTTATGCTTTATCTAAATTGTATTAACTTATAAATGTATCGCCTTTTTAATGCATGTTACTATGGTTTTTACTCTGCATTTAATTGTGCCAACACCAGCTTGTAAACATGGTTTTCAACTCCTGCTGTTTTTTTTTTCATGTTTGATTGTTGACATGTTTGATTATCAATAAAGACCATTTTTAACTGAATTGAATTTAAAATATATGATAAATGATGATACCATGTAATTGGAACCACAGTGTAGCAAAAATTGAGGTACATGTACTGTATGAAATCGTGGGTGTATAGACTATAGTGCATGTGAATATGACAGAGGAATATGTGACTTGCAGAGGGAGAAGTACATTGACAGCAAAAGTTAATCATTTTGCTCTTCATTGACAAGACATTATCAATCATGAGCCAGCTGTATGTTTACCATATGTTCATATACCACACAGTGCCCCACACGTGCACATTAGAGGCAGCATACATACATGTACAGTATGTACCGGTAGTAAAGTGCCTTATCATTAAAAGTTCAATTTAAACCATCAAAGATTTTGTTATTAATTATTCAAGAACCAGAACACAAGGTAAATGTATCAAGTAACCATAGAATGTATCTGAAGATGTGACGTCATTGCATTATTAAACTCATGAAATTGTATAGAAGTGTGAAAAAGGAGAATGATATAATTTGAGGTCAATCATAACTTTTTCTAAATCAGGCAGGTGTGAATGTACACTGTATTGGGTTATTTGGGGTCATTTTCTTGATTAGGTATTAAAGTGTGAATATAATATATCAGAGAACTAGTTTACTGTGATTTCACATAATTATTATTAATGAAGGACACAGAACTCACAGAATTTCATGAAATTTTGTTCAGGCCTAACTATTTCAATCAATCAGTAAAAATCATAGTAATCAGGGCAAAATCCAATAAAACAAACTGCACATTAATTATTAGAGACAAATCTGCCCATCAAACCTATCTGTTTGCCAATCTTTATCTGAATGGAATCTCATGTTTTTCTCAGATAAATCTATAATTTACAATTGGTTTATTGTAAGTTTGTACACTTGTACGTGTCAACGAAGAACACAAAATGTGATGTTCAGAAATTAGAATAGTGAAGAACACTGAATTGGCTTTTTAGAAAAATAAAACAGAAAACAAGGTCTCTACATGTAGCTTATTAGATAGATTATTGGAACTGAGAGCATCCTTATGCTACTGTCATACATGTACTGTACATGTACCAACAAAACCGATCCAAACCATCCCATGGTGCATCATGTATGATAAGAGGTTTATCATACAGTATATCAATGGAAATAACGTATTGAGTTTGGAGTCGATTTTGTTGGTGTGACAGTGATGCTATACAATGATCCCTTGAGTGTAGCCAGACCGGATGTCCAGCATAATAATTGCTACTGTCAAGAGCTCTTTAAAATGCAGCAAAGAAAGCATTGTAAATTGCATGGAGAGGTAAAAAAATACATTCACACCAATATGTTACCATAGCAACTGCATCTGCGAAGACAAAATTGACTAGTAAGATGTGTTAAGAGTAAAATCCTAAGTGCCATTTGTCGTACTTATCAATAATTCAAAATGAGAAGTCTCTTTAGTCTTGGAGTACACGAGGAGTTGACTTTTTTAGTTCAATTTAGGAAACTCTATTTCCGCTGTAAATGTACTTATAATTTGTAGAAATGACAGAAAAAAAGTTTAAAATACTCAAAAGGCATACACATGTACGATGCAAAGAAAAAATGACATGTCCTAGAGGATAAATGACCACAAAAAACTTCATCCAATTATTGCAACTGCCTGCAGAGGTAGGTTGTGACGTTGCTATGGCAACAAATATTGCCTTACGAAATTGCCATGCCGGACAATTAAATCTCCTGCCTAGTAACAAAACAGACTTCTAGCTAGTTTGGTAGCCACATGCTTCTACTGGTAATGGTCATTGTATATCCATGGGATTTTCTGTCCACTGTACTTGTATAATGAATGACTCCTATAGTAACCACATACCTGGGGGGGTATTCTGAAAAGTCTCGTAAGTTTCCACTTAAATATCCTTTTAAGTTACCCATTTAATGGAGCGCTAATGTACCTCCTAATTCGTATTCTGAAAACTCTATTAGCGCTCAATTAAGTCCCTTTAGGCCACTCCCCTACTGAGCCGAATTAGCCAATCAAATGCGCTCTTACAACGTAAATTTTTCTCCTAGCGCGCAGTGTCTCTTCACTTTGCTGCCTTGCAGCGCAGCGCCCGGCTGCTGCAGGTGCACTGCACCACGATCTTGATACAAAGAATTTTTGCTGAAAAATAATGCTTAAGCATATTTGCATCGGAGATTAGAGGTTCGTTATGTTGTTAAAATCAACTGTTGTCTTTTCCCCTTCTCTCTCATTAATTGTATCTTTGTGCTTTTCTCTTTTTTCCAACGCGTTCTGATTTTCACAACCCGCTATCCGTTCTTTTTCTTTTACAATATTTTATTTGCCTCTGTCTCGGGGCCATGATAGGGGGGGGTTCTTCTTTAACTTAATTCCTACTTATTCAAAAAAACTACATACTTTTCATTTGTATGAGAAATCTTCTCCAACAAAATTTGAATAAACATATTTTAAAAATCAAACAAGCATAATTTTAAAAAAGCCGAAATTTTATTGAAATTTGAAGTACAAACGTTATGACACAGGTTTTTATAGGTGGGGTAAACGATGGCATCACTCACTATTTTTTTCTTTTGTATTTTATTCTATATTCGTTTAAATACTAAAGGGGTCTATGCTTACTTTTTTCATTGTCAGAAACAAGGTTTAATTCACCCCTGCACATTGCTGCATCTACCGTGATTTGGCAATTTCATTATTGTAAAAAGTGTGCGAAAACAAAATAGTTTATGATGCTAATAATAAAAGAAAATATAGAAAATAATATTCATGTTTTCCCTATACGTACACAAATATTTCTGTCTCCTTTTCCCCCTTTTCTAATTTATACCAAATATAATCCCTAGGCCATTCCTTATTTTACTTGTTTATACACTGTTAAAAAAAACCTGATTTTACAGAAAAATAAAAGAAGATTTTGCAGAAAGCAATACCAGAATCATTCTTTAAATTCATGAAACAGGAATTTTTCTGCAATTTAACAGAACAGGTCTGTTAGAAAAAGGGGAAAAGAGTGTTTTATTTAAGGAAATTTGTAAGATTACACACACCAAATACCAATTTCCTGTAAGATTACGCAATCTGGTAAGATTACAGGTATTCTCGAGACTCTGCTGCAGGAACTTCTTTTAGTTTAAGGATAAATTTTCTAACAGTGTACACCACCTTTTCTCTCTTTAAGTTCTATTCCCTTTTTAGCTCTCTCTCCTTTATTCTCTTCCTTCCTCCTACTATTAAACCGATTTGATGATATTTATTCGAAATGAAAGCCACATTTAGCAAGATATGATGAGACTTAATGGACCTCTTATCACCATTATCTTTCTCCACTGGAAAGTCCGTTAATTGAGCGCTATGAGACTTTTCAGAATACCAAAAGTCTCGTAACTACTCAATTAAGTCTTCGCGCGGTCATAACGCGTACTATTGCAAGTGCGCGCAACGCAACCCTGCCAAATAAGGAAAGGGGCACTTAAGTGACTTTTCAGAATACCAAAATGCTAATTGAGCGCTAATTGACCGCTAATTGAGCTTTCAGAATACCGCCCCTGTACTACAAGTACTTTTTTTCTTTCATGTAATTTTAGTTTTTATTGAGAGCTTCAAACATATTAACATAGAAAAACATGGTTATATTAATATTTCCAGATAATACATATAACATAAATCAATAAGCTTCCATGTGACAATACAAAATTACAACATTTCAATATCAAGGACTACATGTACAATTATCCTATAATAAATTTTGGTGAAACCTTCGAGTATTATGGTGTAATACTAATAATATAAAGACAAACATCCTTTTCTTTTTTCGAAAGTATTATGGTATTGATGAAACAAACGCTGTTTTGTTTTTTTTTCTTAAGTAGCCTTTGTGCTTCATTTATTTTCTAATTAAAAGCAATAACAACTTTACAGGACATTAAGTAAAAAAAATATAAAATGTCACAGTGGATTTCCTCGCATAAACAGCAAAAACTGTGGTGTTAACCGGTGTACATACATGTAGAGGACCACACCAGTTGTTTTACACCGGTGTTAAATTGGTGGTGTTAGTTTTACACCCATAGTTGTTATTACAACACCTTTGGTTGTTACATTTACACTCTTCGGTGTTATGTTCAATCTCTATGGTGTAATTTTAACACCTCAGGGTGTGGTCCCCTATTAACACCAACTGGTGTCAGTTTTAACACCACAGTTTTTACAGTGTATGAATCATAATGTGCACATCACGTTGCACATTCCTTTAATATATTTCCTCGGCAAAAAGAAGAGGTTGTCCATACAACAGAATTAATATTCTGCCTCTATATTCAATATTTACAAATCTTATAAAAGGGACAATCTGCAGGTGACAATAGCTAACATCTGCCTGTGAATTTTGGCAGGTGTTCAAACAAAAGAATCATATGCTAGCCTCAAAGATGTGATAAAAATCAAAAAGCATTTGAAGAATCAATTGTACAGTAGTACAAATGGGCCCGTGGGCCAGTTGAAATGCATGGAAAGACAAATTAATTTCATTTATTGATTTTTCCTTTTTCAATGTGCACATCATCGTGAGTCAGGAATATTAAATCATTAAATTTACAATTGAGGGATAAAATAGCAAACTATATTATACATTTTTTGTGTATATATTATTTGTTCTTTTAATACATGTGCATTACATGTATGTATTCATGTTGAAATGATTTCATAAAATTTATTGTTTGACATATCCTTTTTCATTTTACTTACCAAATGTATCCTGTCTGCCTGCTCATACAGTATGAGTTTCTCTGCATAGAGTTTTATCTACATGTATACATCACTAGCGTACCTATGGGGGGGTGGGCAGAGGGGGCAGTCTGCCCCCCCCCCCCGACGAGTCACAACCCATGCAAAAGACATATCCCTGCCCCCCCTGACAAGCTTGAAGACCTTTTGGGGGGGGGGATTGTCAAAATTTTTTCTGGTACGATTGAAGACCTTTTTGATTGAAAACTTTTTTTTTGCGAGTCAAATTTTTGGACCGGTTTTGCCCCAACTGTGGAAAATCATAGGTACGCCACTGGTGTGCATGCAGTCACTGCTACTGGTATTAAGAGTGTGAGACTAGTTTTGAATAATTAAAAACCAACAAGGTCAACTCATACCAGAGTAACAGTCAATTAGCTTTGTCAATGAACAGACATGGGTTACACCGAACTTCATAATTGTCCATGTCAATACAGGTCTGTTTTTAAAGGAAAGGCAGTCATACATGTACATGTTCTATGAAACAACCTGTGCCGGCCGCAAAGATATGTTAGTGGCCTGAAGAAGCCCTAATGGTACATGTAAGCTCAGTTACATCTTTTGGATTGGGAAGCCAAACATTTATTTCAATGTGTACGTACGTATGAATGCATTGTTGCAACATTAGGCATCGCTGCGACATACTGGTTGTAACAGGGCCTCTGTTAGCGTGTTGTTAGCACTAACATTTCTGTGCGGTCAGTACTGGTGAAAATCTGAACACAGTGCTAATTGAAACCATTGAAAATTAAGCATTTTGGGTATACAGACTGAGGGTCTGAGATGGTACAGGAATTCCATTTATAAAAAAAAGTGTACCAAGTGCCAATGCCAAGTTGTGATATTTTTAGTGTCCAATTGTAATCTAGCCTATGGTATACCGGTACATACTGTAAGCTTTAAACCATGGAGCTATTAATAGCTCTATGTTTAAACTATCAATACCATCATCATAAGTGTCATATCAGCATCCATGTATGCACAAGAAGGATGGTCGAGTATGTACATGTAAATATTAGAAAGCCAAATGAAACCTAAATTCTAAATAGTTTCTCAAAAATGTTAATGGCCTCATTACCCACTAAACTCAAATACACTGTAGTATGTAAATGGGAGTGGTGGATCCAGCCCATGACCCCCCCCCTTGAGAGCCATAACAAATATTTGTCTGGGGAATGTCATGCATATTATGGAAGTGAAAATGGGCCTTATCATCCAAGCAGAAATGTGATGTAAGTTAATTCTGGATCAAAGAATATTCATTTTTTGAATTGTAAACTATGATCTGTTCATTTATTAATCATGCAATTTCCATTCCACCTGCTCTTGACTGGAAATACATGTGCATATGTAGGCCTACATGCAATTTTCTACAAAGTCTACTGTTGGGCCCACAAATTGGCTGCATGACCTGGCAGTGCACCAATTTCAAAATAACGCTACTGTACAGTGTACAATGTACACTGTAAATCTGTAATGTAGGCCTATTAAAAATAATACTTTAACGGTTTAACCCACAACCCCATTCAGGAGCTTTTGTACACAGTAAAAAAATACACATGGTTTAAGCCTTCACTCTAATAAGTTGTTTAAACCTTTTTGTAATTGTTAAAACTTTTTAAACAACTTGTTTAAAAATTTAAACAGTTTTTTAAAAGTTTTAACAGTTGTTTAATAATTTAAACAGTTGTTTAAAAGTTGAAAAGTTGAAAAGTTTGGTTGTTAGAGTGATGGGCTTCAACAACATGCTTAAAATTTTTAATAACATTTTTTTTTGCTTGTCACTCAAAAGGACAAGAGACTGGACAAGAGCAGCATCCCCCTCCCCATACATGCCATCATAGAGTATTAAACATAATCCTAAATTACTGCACCCTATGTTTGAGTTCCAAAGCTGGTTTTATGTACAATGGTGCCAGTCAGTCTTAAATTCTGAGTTTATTTTAAAGTAATGTGTTAAAAGCCACAAGCAAATATTGAAGGATTATCAACAGAGTTGAGAATGTTACTTTCTTCCACTCAATAATATTGACACATCCAAGAGTGTACACCAATATTGGTGGTGTCTTATAAAGCTGCTCAAAAATTCCTCAAAATAACTTTCAGCATGGCTTCAGCCTTCATGCACAACCCTAGTTCTATTTTCCTGTACCAATCATTTGAAACATTCTCTCTCATTTTTTTCTCAATTAGCCAAAATTTAAGGCGACTTTGGTACAATTAATTCTCATGCTTGTTATTGTTTTCCATCTGTTCAACTTTAAGATAGTTCTGTTGATATGGACTTGGTTTTTAATTTCTTACAATATTTAAAAATAACAGCACCCCCCCCCCCTCTCTCTCTGTTCTTCTTGCTCTCGCCCTGTCTCTGTCTGTCTCTCTTGCACTCATACATGTATGGTCCCCAACTGTCCCAAACATGTTTACTCCAAAAACTGGCAGCCCTAAAATTTGTTGACTTCCTAAAGGGCAGACGTAGAATCAATATTGAGCTAGGCATGAAATACAAGTGCTCTGATGACGTACTTAACATTGTATAATCTATCGTAACATACTGTACAAGTTCTTGTATAAAACACAGCACATTGGGGGGGGGACTAGTCACTCACCACATCAATACAAACATTTTACATCAACTTTCTACTTGAATTATGGTTAAGCAGCAAACAGAAGACAGAAAGTTATTACCCAAAATATTACCGGGGAGCTACTACATGTATGGCGTTATTCAATTCAGTTCTGTTTCAAAACTTCATTCAGTTTAACATTATTTCAATAACTTTCAAACTTTTGGTACATTGGACAGAAGCTGCTCTTTCATTGTCATGCTGCTTTGTTTTCTCATATATACAAACCAATATCCTTGAAGGGTTTGACTGATTTTGAAGTAATTTACTTCATCAAAATCCTCAAACGGAAAAGATTTATAATCTACTTTTCAAAACTTACCAAATACCAGATAGGTAGCCTACATACTGTATTGTCCATTTTTCTTTCAAAGTAAACACACACATGAATGCAAATTCTCCTTTCATTGTATCTGCCAGCTGAAGCAATATAATGTATTGTTGAAAATTATGCGTAAGCCATTGCATTGGGAGTTTCTCACAATGACGTCAGGGTAAACATTAGGTAAGGACAGAGAATCGCATATTCTTTTATCCCAAGAGGTCACAGATAATAGTGTCTTTTGCACTATATTTCATTGGTCTCCCAGAGTTTGAAAAAATGGTTTCTTTTCAACTTTGTAACAATTGGGTTTAGGCACAAACCAAGTATATGTGAAGAAATTCACTTTTAAAAGGGTCAGGTAACATAAATACATAATTGATTTTTGTGTTATGGAAGGCCAATTTGACACACAAGTACTAATGCAGTACAAGTACATGTACTGTATGTATGTGATTATTTCAATTACAATATCACTTCAATTCTATATGACTTTATAAGCCATAAATGATACAGTGTAAGGAATTAATTATCCATTAAATTCCATGGAGGGAAGGTGTGGTCCATTTCAAACCACAAGTTCACTGGTAATGTATTGATTTTAATGAAACACAAATGTTGGAAATGTCATTTTCTTCAGGAGTTTGATGCAACCAACCAATCACTGTTCCATAACAAATTGTAAGCCTATGTAGTTTTTAAAAATTCTCCTGGTTCAACATGTTTGACTACACAATAGAAAAGAGTCAAGACATAAGAGTGATTAATGGTTTACGACTACAAGTAGTGGTATTGAGTACTATTAAGCAATACATGAATACATGCACATGTATCAATTGGCAAATATAGTATCATGTCATGCACACGCTTGGCAGAAAGACAAGAATGTTGAGACATACAGTGTACTTCAACAAATTGAAAAGGGTACTCGTATATGACTAAGCTGTCAATATTTTTTATACTGTTTATTAAAAGTAATGAATACAGGTACAATCCATCTCATCTAATTTTTAATGCTCTAAATTTATTACAAGTTTAGTTGAGACATACTACATTGGGTGGATGACTTTCAAAGTATTTACAGACAAGATACTGTAGAATATTCAGATAGACCACTATTCACAAAATTACTTTATATAACTCACACATCTATTTGTCTTTTTATCACCATTGTCTTTTTAACATCCATTCTTCATTCAGTTTATTCACTATTTTTCTACTAAAAAATAGTCACTTTAAATCATGAGGCCTACATTTGGTCAAACTGTTCAAAAAATTAATAAATGTACGAACTGAGAGCTAAATATACAGACAAATCCTTGAATAAAGAAAAACTTTGAGTAGAGCAAAGTTAACATAAATAACAACATTTCTGCTGGTACAGTACATGTAGGTCCTTATCGACTCATTACCATTACTATTAAAGCTTGCAAGACATGCTCAGTTGAACATGAGATATGCCATTCTATTATAACAGATGGTTTACAATGACAAGTCTAAAGAATTTTGTTAAAACTCAATTATATGAATTCTATGTATTTTTTAAAAAGTTGACACATTGATTTGCTGATACTACATGTAGTTGAAACAAATTATCTTTGTAAATCCATATTCATGATTTGGGTCAGCTTTGGTTGCCATGGTCTAGTGGTTCTGACTATTGTCTTTCAATCACAGGGGCACAGGTTTGAATCCTAGCTAGGGTGTGTTTTCCTTAAGCAAGAAATTGTACCCACATTGTGCTGCACTCAGTCCACGTAAGGTGAATGGGTACAAGGCAGAATTAAATTACATGTTCAAAACCAAAATTAACTATTGTTTATATGGTCTACTAAACCAATCCCTTGGCTATTTGATTGTATGTCCATGTAACATCTGCAGATCATCACCATCACACTAAACAAAAAATAAGCAAATTAATATTTATACATTGGGTGATTTCAAGTTCAGTGTTGACCTTTTGGTGTTGGTGTTGGGTCAATTTTTACATGATTATATCACCAAACATAAAATCAGGATGGTCCCCAAAAGTCACTCACTAGTTGTTGAGATGTCAATAATGTGATCTGGATCAGTTTTACAAGCTCTGAATAAGTTTTGGAGCTAGGGGAAGCAACCGAAATTTCAACACTAACACCAACACCGAACTTGAAATCACCCATTGCATTACACTGTAAAGTATGTATGTACATGTACACAGTACATGTCGGTCTCTGTAAAATGTGAATATAGACCAGCATGAATATCATGACGTTGACTAATTGCAAGACATTCTCTGAAAGATAACTTGTTGGTGGACTTCAAACTTTCAATGAGTCATAAAACCACAGCATCCATAACTCTTATTGCTATTAACTGCAAAGTTTGTGGTTTTTAAACAATGAAGTTAACTTTTCACAGTTATCCTCAATTAGACACACTACCTACAAAGCTTTCAGTGGTTAGATTTCCACGTGAGTGCACACATAAAGGGGTTTTAGTTTCCTCTGAAGTACAAACAATGAAGGGTGATATAATCATGGACCAGGTCCATGATATAATGATCCAGACTGAGATCAAATTGTTCCATTGTACTAGACACACAAGGCATTAAGAATTTTGGATAACAGGATAAGAATACTGTCAATGGATGAAGGTTCATCTCCTTTGAAATTCTGGGGTTTGAACCACATGACCCGTGACCAAAAAAGTGCCAGAAAAGGCCATCCTGTTTCTAACTGACCTATCGAAGTATCCATCTTGTGTTTGTCCAGCTCAGAAATGATTTAATCAATGAATGATCCTATTCTTCATTACTTCCAAGAAGTTGATGCAACTACAGTTGAGTCCAGTCTGACACAATCATCTACAATCTGCACTGCCTTAATATTTTGAGGCATAACTTTTCTTCAGTGAGATTTTTTTTCTTCATAATATCAAACAGGCCTGATATCAAAGCTTGTTTTTCCTGGATTGTCAGTTGTCATACATGTAAGATGTCAAGACAATACATGTATATGTAAGTGTGCAACATTTGCCAATAAGAAAAACATTACCAGTCAGTGTACATGTACTACATGTACATGTATGTAGCCTAGGCTCTTTTCCCTGACTTACATTTTAGTCCATTTTTTTCATCTAACAAGCACCATCTTATTCACAAATGCACACTTCTACAGAATCTGCATGTAGGGCTTGCAACCTACTTATTTCATAAAACTATTACAACTGTAATTTTAATATTAGGCCTATACTAAAAAAATAAGAGTAACTTTAAATATGTATAAAAATGATATTAGGATTAAATTTACGAATAAAAAAAATCAAGAAACATAAATTGTAATTTGAAAACGAAATTAACAACAGATTAAGCTTGCAAATACAAAATAGAACTTTTCTCAAACTTTCTATAACACGATGTTATCCACAATTCAACACTCCTGAAGCTGTCTGAGAAGTTTTAACGTGGCAACGAGTAAATTATCAACTTTCCAGCGATACAACCAATAGACCACCCACTCCACCACTGCACTGGTCGACCATGGGTCGACGATCGCCCAGTCCAGCGGTTTCCCGTAATTTGCGTAAGGCTTTACCCCTTCCGTCTTCGGCACGCGAAAGCAGGGAACTCGCTTCCGACGTTCTTGAACTCACATTCACAACAAAATCATTCATTTCAAAGGCACTGGTAACATGACAATGTTTGCGACTTACCTGAGCAATTATCTGCATTCAATAGTATTCCAACCAGCAAATAAATCACAACTTGATATCCTTTAAATGGTGGTTTCATTCCATCCATTTTCAGGCCCGAGTAACCTGTCGCTGTGTGAGAACTATGGCAGTGCACAGGGAAAGAATGTAAGAAAACTCGCATGTGCTGTGTACACATCGAATGACGAATCTGTGAATCACGATCGCCACGCTCTCTGGCTCATGCTCTCAGCAGCAGCTCAATGGACAGCTAGCACACACGATCGAAATGTAAACAGAAATCAGCTGATCCTCCGTTTATTTCTTTGAAAGTACGCCACCTTTCGTCAAAAACAACACAGTATTTCTTCGAAGACAAAACTCGGAATGAAAACTTTTATGAGTCTGGTCAGGAGAGAATTAAACAATTAGAATGATTTCAAATTGTCTCCGCGAAACGATTTTATCACCTC
Organism: Lytechinus variegatus; assembly: GCF_018143015.1. NCBI lineage: Eukaryota > Metazoa > Echinodermata > Echinoidea > Temnopleuroida > Toxopneustidae > Lytechinus > Lytechinus variegatus. Next base: position 14,496,721 of record NC_054751.1, read on the forward strand.
TTTACAGAAAAACAATTATTTCCTTTCTTTGACCATTAAAAGATAGGTACCAGGACGAAAGGAAGTGAGTCATAGAGGTGACATCGTTTTATTGCCGGCGTTTCCTTGATATCAATGTGATCCAAGTCTTACGCGTTCGGAGGGCGTTCGGTCTCAAGAACAGGTGTTACAATACATGAACCTAGGTCCATGATAGAACTGAGCCGACAAAATCCAAACATTTTGATATTTTGTACAAAATCATTAATTTTCCTTCAACAAAATATTCCAATGCCCACGTATATACAACACTTTGTCAAAAATTAAAATTGGCCCGCCCACGTTATGCCATACTAGTGCCAAAATATTGTTATAATTAAATAAGCTAGTGGAGAAAATAATATTTGTTAGAGGACTATGTTTGCTCTTTCAAGTTGGCGTAAACAATCCTTGAAATCTGATAAATCAATTACTACCTTACATAATACAACAAAATCTGACCTATATTTCATGGTTGATTGTTTAGGCACTTCAACTTGAATATACGCCTACTCTGACGTGATATAAATCAAAATGGAGAATATTATTTTCGTTAACTACCTATTTTTAGGCCTTTTGTCACCCCCCCCAAAAAAAAAAGAGGGGGGGTATACAAACAAAACATATGCCACACAAGCATGCGAACAATACTTACAAAAACTGAAATATATGTATAATAAATTAACAAAATAATCCTACTCATGCATGTTATCATACATCCAACGGCTGTATATCATTAAAAGTATGGGCGGACTATGAAAATAATGTCTAAACATGGACAATCAAAAGAAAAATGTGTGTAATTTACGCCTAATGAATTGACACGATTCAAAGACAGCATTCCATAGAGTTGTAGGACCTGCATTTTGAGATATTATGAGGATCAATTGGAAGTTTTCGGCCAACAAAATTGAATCTCTTGCAAGTACAAAGCATGCATGCTGCAAGACAAGTGAAATGTAATTTTTAAAGAGAAAAGGCTTGACATCCATAGTATTGTTTTTCGTTTGACATGCTAATGTAACTTTTAGAAATGCGTATAGTTCATAATAAAATAACCATTAATGAGAGAAATATATGACAATCTTCGTTTTTTTATGTAAAAAAGAGTGAAGAGTCAATTTCATAAATCACTTTTGTGATTTGTTGAAATCTACGCTCTTAAAAAGAATTGATAAAATCAACCAATCTGCTTGTCAAAACGTATCCGACCCCCCCTGAAAAAAATTACCAAATCATTATTTTGTGAGAATATAGCAACATCTTGGTAGAGTTTATTCATTAGTTTTCATCAGATAACATTATTCACCAACACAATTGTTATTTGGCTCAATTATTTTGTTTAAGTTGATCACAAAGGTCTCTCTCTTCTAATGCCCGATCATTATACTCATTTAAACAAAAAAAATTTGCATCTTTAAAAAATGCATCATTTTTTTTCTAAATGGTGTATTTTTTGCAATATGAAAGGTGTAAAGCTAATTGAATTCACTCCTTTTTCGGATTGCAGATAGTTGTGTAAATCCAAATTTAAATTCATCCTGGAAAAAACATCACAAACCAAATCAATGAAACATCCAAGAATAGATAGAGTATATACTTTTAAAAAACATTCGAATTCCCTGCAAATCACTTCACATGCAAGAATCTATATTTGAAATTTTTGGGTAAAAACTTTCGTATTTATATATTCGTCCACATGCCCAAAATTTCACAAACAATCACTCTGATGTATTAAAAGGTATTTTGTTTTAAGAATTAACAATGAAAAACTATCATTTTTACCCATTATAGGCCTATATCCTTTATTTGGTACTTCAACATTTTCACGCTTCATTTCGTTTAAACTCTCTAAAAGTGCCACTTGAAATTTCAAAATAAATACACTATAAAGAGGTAATATTTATTATTCATGACTGTCAAGTTGATTCCTTTGTTGATTATCATGATGATATTATTATTTTTCAAACTTTTTACCATTTGAAATACATGGTTCCATTAGGGCCATGCATAATTCAGTCTGCTGTGCAAACCCTTCATTCGAGTTACGGGTCTGAATGTACAGCCTATTCATGCCTTGTGTATAAGCCCCTCTGCAAGTTTTGTAGTGCTATATATAGTCTTTGCGTGGAGACCCACTTGTTGATCAAAGTTTCAATCAGTGTCTGTGCCTGCAGACTAATCCAGGGGCGTCGATCCATGTTTCGGCATTACATATTATTTTCAGTTCATCCGTCACCCTTTCAATTTCTTTTCTTTTGGGGTTTCTTTTTATTGCACACTTCTTTCAGTCATGAAGATTTTTCCATTATTCGAACTATGTATTCTTTTCTTTCTTTCTTACACCCCTCTCTTCATTCATTCCTTCATTGTAAAAAAAATATTTACTATTTTTTCACCACCAAGAGCTAGGGTGATATTTGGGGCAGTATTTTAACATTGATGCGGGAAGCATTGTCCAGTAAGATTAAAAAATAAGCAGCAATTACTTTAGAATGGGCAAATTTTCATCACACTGGATAAATAAAAATGCCCCAAAGAAATGCTCAATATTGGTTGGACACATACCCTCATGGAGCACTTTGGGCAACTCTATTTCGCTCTGTCAATATTCTCTTATTTCTTATTCTTTCTTTCTTTCTTTTTTTTTTTCTTTCTTTCTTTCTTTTTTTCTTCCTTCCTTCCTTCCTTCCTCAAGTCCTTTCTTTCTTTCTTCCTCTCAAGACATTCCTTCTCATTTTCCTACTTTCTTTTCGTTGGGTGATTATTACTGATTGCTTTAATATTATTATCCACCTCATAGCTGGGTTACTTTTAGTAATAAACTGATATGGATCTATTTTTTTATTTCAAAATTGTTACACCTTTTCTCCGGAAGGGGGGGGGGGATGGTCCCTGCACTTCGAAGCGGCAACACAAGACGTACATTGGCAAATAGAAGCAAGTTATAAAAGTATCACTTGTATATGAGCAATATGTGTTCGTCATTTACAGAGAGCATATTTTCTTCAATATCTTTCCATAGATAGATCATTTATTCCCCAAATTTTGCCTGAACGTGCAACATACAAAGGGTGTAATTGTTAATTTAGGAAACAACAATAACTAAAATTTGACTGATGTGTCACTTGATTCCTTTTGCCAATGCGTCGATGTAGATAAAACAGTGAAACAGGATTATCAAATTACTTGCAATTGTTTTTTCTCATGTACGCAATAAAATAAAAGAAAAATGTGTTGGGTGAGGTCATGATGAGCAAGATTATTCTTGGAAGTGATGCGAGCTGCTTCAAGAGATGCTCGTCATCGATGTGGAGGCGTTGGTGTCACAGAAACAATTTTGAGCGAGCGTTCGGTCTGTTTATTTGCATTGCTCGAGCGCTTAGCTAGCTAGCTAGCATTCATTGGCATTGCATTGTACACACGCGCGCCTTATTTGAAGATCAGCTGATTTCTGAATGGTGGTCTACGACGAAGCCGAAGAAGATAAACATCACCATGTATCTCCAAATCATCTTTATTTTGGCAGTATGGATGCCGATTATTGAAGTTCAAAGTATAGGTAAGAATTCAAAACAATTTCTGATGAATGTCCTGCTTGATTCTTGGGAGTAAATCGAGTGAACTTGTAAATGATGTGCGCCGGACGTATGTGGGGTTTTGAATGATTTGCGCCGCCGGCGGGCTAGGCGACGACGTCGATGTGGCTCTGCTCTATGCGGCTATGCGTCTGAATTGTTGCAGTGTGGTGTTATATTTTTATTGCAATGTTGATTGTATCATTTCTTTTGTAGTGATTGTATTGTTGATATGTGCTGGTTCATCTCTGTACACTAGCTGCTGAACATTGGAATTAGGGGTTGCCTGGAATCCATGCTGGAATCAGGAGAGTAAAATAAATCATGAACAAAAGTCAAGCCCGGAGCGGGGTGTACTCGAATTATAACACGATATCTGTATGCTGCGCCAACTTTAAACAAGGGGGCTCTTGAATTTAATCTTGGTCTTAAAATGAGGGTCTCCGGAGTGGCTCTTGGATCAACGATTGCTAAAAACGGACCATATAAAAAATGGGTCTCCAGAACTCATTAAATGATTAGATCGTAGGCATAATCGGTTGCGGCTATGCAAAAAACATGCACGCACGTCTTGCTAGATTCATATCGGGCCAGCGCAAGCTAGCTTAGGGTGCAGGGAGCCTAGATTGGCCAACATAAGGGCTCCACGCTGATCGAGCTCCTACCGGCTGAGTAGATCACAACGGGCGCTCTCTGGAGTGAGAAATTACAAATTTGAGGGTCTCCGGAATCGGAAAAAAATGGGAATCTCTATGGCTGCCAGCATTGGTGATGCTCTGGAATGGAAATTTAGGTTGAAAAAGGGGTCTCAACCACGGTACACACGTTAAATACTGATTTACCCCCCCCCCTGAGTGAAGAGTACTCTCCAGAACTCCTAACGTTAGCACTTGTTTTTATCATCTCATGTTGTTATATGTAGGTCTGGAAAACCATTTTCTAGCTGGTCAATTGTTCATTTACCAACAATCTGATAAAAAATGAGATTGTACCATCTATTTTGACAAAATGATTCTGTGTTTTAATCTCTGAAATTCCTTTAGGAACAGACTGAACAGTACCTAAGGAAAGATTCGCTGGTGTTTTTTTTTTTCATGAAAAGCAGTTGCCCAATTTATGGGGTGATCACTCAGTGAAACAATGGAAATGCTTCATTCCTGGTTCAAATTCTCTTGTAAGGCTATTGACATTGTGCAACTTCTAATATGATTTAAGTGAAAGTCACTGGATTTTTTTTTCTGTGGTAGACACAGTATTCAACTCCCTTTCACTCTTTACAATGGTTTGTAGCCCTGTGCCAAAGAGAGGTAACTTATTTTATAATTCTAATTCATCCCTTGCAAAAATTTTGGCCCTTTCTCCTCTATCTTCATTTTATAGCCTCCATTTCTTAAAATTCTTCTTAACATGATGTACATTTGCCTTTTGCAAACCTTACTGAATGCAAAAACAACAAACATCTGCATTAATGGTCAGTGTTTGATGATGTTCAGAACAGTAACATTGTGATTTAGGTCAGGGTCATACTTGGTAATGTGAAGCTAGGATAATGGTCTGAGTCAGTAAAACTATTGTTCAGTCACTTGAGCAGTACAGAAGTAAATTCAGTCATCAGGTTCAACATAGCAAAAGAAATAAATATAGATTTCACAATTTAAAAGAGCTAATATGTGAATTTTCTCCTCTACTGCTGCATTATGAAAAATATTCCTTTATGTTTAAATGCTATTATTGATATAAAGACCTATTTCTTCCCAAGGCTCACATCATTTTGTTAATTGCTGATGTACTGCCTATTGTATTGCTGATTTTTGTAGGGGTGGGGCCTCCCTAAATATCCATATTCAATGTTCATTCGTTTTCTTTGTCCCTCCACATGAAAAATTACATGGAATAACCACTTATGACAAGGATGGTTCATCAGATGCCTTGGCAATCATTTCTCACATGTTGAATGCATTCACCTACAGGGTGGATATAGGATATGAATAGATTGCAATTTTCATCCGAAAAAGGAAACATATAGGCCTACTCAGTTTCATTTCTTTACTTTAGTTTGTTTTCACATCCTTGTATATTATGTGATATAGTTTTTACTTCAGTTAAAATATGTGACTGACTGTAATAAACTGAATAGAAGTGTATAAGCTTTTTCGGTATTGATATTTTCAATACCGGTATTACTAATAGCTTCAATACCGGTATACCGACTAATACCGACTAAATTCCCAATTTATTGTGCAAACAGTGACCAATGTTTGTTTAGCCCTGATATGGCCTCGGATAAAGAGGGGATGCTTGTGGTCAGCTGAGGAATGCTCAGCATGGTCCATTCTCATTGACAAAAACTTTCTCTTTACCAAATGTTATACGATCATGCTCTCTCCCCAATAAGAGCTGTGAATTACCTGTGCATGTGTGCAAAATTATCTCAGCAAGCACATGGTACGAAATCAATAAGTCAAGTTGCCAAATGCTACACCGCACAAACTCACTGCTACTTACTTTGCTAAACGTGTGTACATGCCCTAACTTCCAAGCACCAAAATTCCCGCTAAAACTGTCAAGGATATATCCGTGATTTTCCCTTCATCGATCTGGCCCCACTCATTCACATTCAGATTCGCCCCTTTTGTTTACCACTCACATCAACACGTGTTCGTCGAAGGTTCAAAGTTTGTTGACCTCAAATTTTGACGTCTCGTAAATAACTTTTCTCATAAATGTCCATTGTGTTGACCCCCCCCCCTCTTGTGAATCTCCACGTTGTCTAAAAGTAAAACTCTCCCCCTAAACTTCTTATCCCCTGGCTGCCTCTTTCTCACTCATTTTTCTTGCTTTTGTTTTCTTTATCTCCCCAGCCCCTTAATTCTTCACTCTCTCTTTCCCATCGGCCCATTCTCTCCCTGTCACCACCCCTCTCTTACCATGAACAATCAACATCCTCCTCTTCTCCGAATCTCGATCTTCCCCTCTTTTTTGTCAATTTCATCTTTCACACATGCCAAATTTTAGTTGATCAACATCTTATCACGCCACGAGACCATCATAAATTTGAATTACAATCAATCCAATAGTTTATTTTATTTCATTCATGACCGCACATGCACAAAACGGATACAACACCCATCACAAATCACACAAATATTCTCAGCCACTTTCTTCCATTTTATACGATCACTTCACAGATCAAAATAAACAAAGAGGGATGGCGTAACATTTTTTTCCTGTTAATGTTATCAACATTTTCTGTCTTTTTTTTATTTTCATATTTAATTTATTTATTCATTAATGTATTATTTTTTCTTTATGTATTTATTTATTTTTTTTTGGGGGGGTCAGACGATTTTTGTAGCAGGCTTATAGTATAAAAGTAAACTTGTCATAATTGAAACAAGTCAAGAGCAGTCCAGAAAAAAAACATTGCATAAAGAAAAAAAGTGTTAATCCCTGTGGTTTGTCTGTCAATGCACAGCACCCCCCCCCCCCCCAAAAAAAAAAAAAAAAAACTCAGTGGACATTCCCATTGATACAAGTTAAGAGCAGTCCGAGAAAAAAAAAATTGCATAAAGAAAAAACAAGTGTTAATCCCTGTGGTTTGTCAACGCCCCAAGCCAAGGTTGATACTTTGTTGAAGCCCGCAATACACCACGTGGTCAAAAGGCAGGCTAGGGAGTGTTTCAAAAAGAGTTTTGTCAGTGATTTTGTTTGTGTAGAGGGATGTTACAAGCTACCAAACCCTCGCATGTGATTGGCGGAAAGCAAATCTGTTGTTGAAATCACTGAAAAAAATTCTTCATGAAATGCTCTCCGTCTCGGTCGACTTCGTTGTTTACTGTAGCTGTGTACTCGTGCATGGAGCTGAGCCGACATGCACCCCAGTATCAGTAGCGGTGGGGCCGAGGCCTCATGCAGTGGCTAACGGAGCTCAGCCGGTAGTTAGGGGCGATGTATTCATTTCGAGGTTAGATTATTGGATTCTGATTTCATTAAATACATTGAGAGAACCAAAGAACTTATTGTTTTGGCTTAATTTTACTGTAAAAATACCCATAAACGACAATACAGAAGAAAATACCGGTATGATATTTTCAACTTTTGGTATGACGGTATTTCGGTATTGAAATTTCAACGGCGGTATCCATACCGGTATGACTTTCATACCGAACGGTATTACTAATACCGGTATATCGAAAAAGCTTAGAAGTGTATTTACAGCAAGATGTAGGCTTTGATTGACTCTGACACTGTTCTCATTACGCTTTCTAAAACTGGTGTACTGGAAACCGGTTCAGGAAACCAGTTCGGAAGATCGCTTTGCTCATGTTCCCATGTGATAACACAAAAGTGGTTTTAAAAATCACTTCACGAAAAGCGATCTTGTTACTATGGAAACGCTTTCAGTATGGTGACACGTTTCGCGCAAATTTTAAAACTGCAGCGTAGGTATTCTACATCTGTCCTGTGGAATAGGGAGCTCAAAATGTGCGAAGATCGCTTCCCGAAGAACGGTTGTGTCCTCACTTACGCTAAAACCAGTAAAACTACATCGCTTCGACCGAACATTCTCATTACACCTTAAACTAGTTTCAACTAAACTAGTTTTAGGAAGGTAGCGAGAACAGTGTCTATTGTGCTTTTCACAATGCACTTTTTTCCCTTAAACCAAGAAAATTGGTGGGGCGAAGGGGAGGTCTTAGCCCCACCAATTTCCTGGGGTTAAACTTAGCCCACTTCGTTTTCACACTACATTTTAGCAAAGTGAGCTAGCATGGTAAATAGTACGGTACTATCTGGCCCCGCGAAAAAGCAGGGTTAGTCAGCTTATTGTGGTGCTAGCTAAGAGGTAACATCATGGACTGACTTTTAAAAGAAATACAAGTCTTGATTAAAGGAAAGAAATTAATCTTGTCATTGCAAGGAATCCATGACTTCAACAAACACAACATACATGTAGATCACACACCTCTAAAATACACCTGTGCCCCAAATCTTAGAATTGGTTACAAATGATTACAAAACAGGTTTAATATACTGTTCTAAAAGTTCATAACATCACCTGTTCTGAAAGAGAGTCTGCAAAAAAGCAGGGTAAGTCAGCTTATTGTGGTGCTAGCTAAGAGGTGCAGTGTGAAACAAAACAGGGCTAAGCAAAAGTGGGGCTAAGCATTAGCCAATCACAGAAGTCGAAATTGCACGTTACTCTCGCTTTGTATGGTAAAATCATCAATATATATGAGCTGTGTGATTGCCCTGGGTTAAGGCGTTAACCCCGGCTAACCAATTAGTATGGGGTTAAGAAAGACAGTATGAATTAAAAAAAAAAGATAGTATGGGGTTAAGGATATTCCGGGGTTAAGGATAGTATGGGGTTAAGGAAATGCAGTGTGAAAAGCATATAATACCCTTTTCATAAACCTATCCTCCAATTAGCCGCCTAAGAGTAATGCGGATAATTCAATAAAAATTGCGTTCATAAACTCCGAAAATAAGCCGCATTATTTTTACGAGCGCCCTTCCTGAAAAAGGCTGATAATCGCCATGACAACTGGACACGCCCCCTCCGATGCGGTTGTGTTGGAAAAAGGTGACCTTGTGACCGCACCATGGCAATTATCCGCATTATTTGGAAATGCGTTCATAAACTCAAAATCTTATCCCGATGCCGTTATTATGTGGATAATAGCAGCATCAGAGTAATGCGGATAACTCTTGTCCTCCTCCAATTTTACGACCAAATTATGCTGCTATTAGCCGCCTAATTCATTTTAGTTGGGTTTATGAAAGGGGTATAAGTGCATGCTTCGTACTGGGTTTGCTCTCTCTCAATTGCGATCCAATATTGACATTGCTCTCAAATCCTATGTAAATCTTCAACCACTTGAAGCAGAGTAAATAAATTGTATCTGTTAGGCAGAACCGACTTTTGTTGAAAACAATTGAAGCATAAATGGTATGAGGATTTTGTAAGACTCTCTTTCAGAACAGGTGATGTTATGAACTTTTAGAACAGTATATTAAACCTGTTTTGTAATCATTTGTAACCAATTCTAAGATTTGGGGCACAGGTGTATTTTAGAGGTGTGTGATCTACATGTATGTTGTGTTTGTTGAAGTCATGGATTCCTTGCACTGACAGGATTAATTTCTTTCCTTTAAGTCAAGACTTGTATGTGTTTTAAAAGTCAGTCCATGATGTTACTTCTTGGTTTGAGAGCCAAATTAGCTGAAAAATGATATCTCTACTGTTAGTGATTTATGTAACAATTGGCTATCAGTACTTAAACAACAACTTTAAACCTGAGTTTAAGTTAAACTCGACTTCAGGATACGGGCCGGTGAGTCTGTTTAATTCACACTGGTACCCATGTTCTACTTTACCAAATACCACACACACCACGTCCTACATTTCCTGTTGTATTACTATGAAAATGGAACTTTTTAAAAACTAACTTTTAGAACTATGTTTTAAAGAAATACAATTAACAAGAAACACTGGGCTCCATTGTACAGAAGTGTGCAATCAATCGCTAGATGACAATGACCAATCAAGATGGTTATTGCATACACATTATGTTAAAATAGTGATCACTGGCCAATCAGAATCGTTCTTTTATTTTTGCAAATGACAATCCTTTGCAAACATATTTGATACAGGCCCCATGGTCCCATTGCAGCTAAAATGTTGCATTAAAACACAAATGAAAAAAAAAAATCAATCACATGTGCCAAATGCCTGCTTTTGATTGGTTGATAATCAGTTTATGTTTGATTTCTTGAGTTGTGTTTGATTGCAACTCATTCTGCAACAGGCCCCAAGAAAAGCTGCAATGATCAATCACAATTCAAGAATTAAAATTCTCCAAAGAGTCTTAGGAAGTCTCCTCCGCCTTTGTTGGTTGTCTTGAACTTAGCAACGTCTTCTTCGGCTCACAGGAAGTAATTCACAGCAGTGCAAGGATCACATCGAGGGCGATAAGCAATTATCTTATTAGCTGGAAAGGAAATGCTAAATGTATACAGATCAGGTGCATCTCAGGTCTCAAGGCATGTGCGTTGGTTTCCTCCCTCCATTCTGATCACCCAAGTTCATCGCATGGGTATACATACGGGTACAATAGCAATAAAGATTAAAATTTCTGTAATGAAGTTAATTCATTAACGTTCTCGTCAGAATAATGATTCTGAAACATAATTACTGCAATTAAAGATTAAAATTTCTCTGAAAAAGTTTTATCTTTTTAGTCAGAATAATGATTTTGAAACAATTACTGCAATTTGTATGATTTAATGAAATTTGAAATCAGATTCTGTGCTAAAATATTTCTGTAATTCAACCAAATGGATCTTGTACACATGCAATTGGCAAGCTGGTATGATTGCAACCATATTAAAATAGGTGTTAAGGCATTATATTACATTTGTAAAACTACTCTGACTGCTTTTTTCCATCTTTTATTGGTGATAACAAAAAAAAGGATTTGTGATTTGTAGTTTTCCCACCAGAACTTTATTGCTTCCATATAGGCCTACATGTATATCAATAGAAGTACAAGGGATCAGAGGAACAAAATGAATGACCTCTCGCTGGTATTACACTTACTCTTTTCTGTAAGTTAATATCATATACAGGCCTATGTGTACCCACTTTCACCTTCCGTATGAATCAGCTACTGTATGAGGATTTTACAATGAATGTAGGCGTCGTACATGTACAGTAGGCCGACATGCTAAGTACAGAGATATTGTCATTTTTATTTTCATGAATGGGCTTCTTATACCCTTTTCATAAACCTATCCTCCAATTAGCCGCCTAAGAGTAATTCAAGAAAAATTGCGTTCATAAACTCCGAAAATAAGCCGCATTATTTTTACGAGCGCCCTTCCTGAAAAAGGCGGATAATCGCCATGACAACTGGACACGCCCCCTCCGATGCGGTTGTGTTGGAAAAGGGTGACCTTGTGACCGCACCATGGCAATTATCCGCATTATTTGGAAATGCGTTCATAAACTCAAAATCTTATCCCGATGCCGCTATTATGCGGATAATAGCAGCATCAGAGTAATGCGGATAACTCTTGTCCTCCTCCAATTTTACGACCAAATTATGCTGCTATTAGCCGCCTAATTCATTTTAATTGGGTTTATGAAAGGGGTATTAATCATTTAGGTAATGAATATTGTACACCGTGTGATGAAGTATACAAGTAGAGACGATCATGAACTGGTGCGGTGCATGGTTGGAGATAGTTCTATGAACTGGAAATGATTTCAAAAGGAATGGCTTTATAGTGTTGATGTTCATTCCCAAGGTCAGCAGTGATGAGAAAACTCACTTTTTTTCAGTTTTACAGACGTCATGCTGATCGGATGATTTGACCTGTAGGAAGATGATGATGGTATTAATATCAGAGGAGGGAAAGTGAGAGAAAGAGAGAGAGAGCTGAGAGTGATATATAGATATATATATATATATATATATTAAAATATATATATATAAAAATGAAAATAAAAAATCAAGGAGAAAGAGGGAGAAAAATTGAGAGGGAGGGGTGGAGGGGACAGAAAATTACATGGGAGGGTTGGGCAAATCACACCCACCCTCCAAAATGCCCTGCAAAAAGAGTACTGTACAGTATATTCTCATAAAGTAGGTAGGGTTCATTGTAAATTTTAAACAATATAATTAATTTTGACTGAAGCCTGGTGATGAGTTCTAAAAGTAGTCTGGGCCTGGGGGATGCTTCAAAACAATGTCTACAATTATAGGTTGTGTAGTAAAACAAGCTCTATTGTAATATTTTTAATGTATACATTAACTAGGTATAGGCTTAAAGGACAAATCCACCCCAACAAAATCTTGTTTTGAATAAAAAGAGAAAAATTCAACAAGCACAACACTGAAAATTTCATCAGAATCGGATGTAAAATAAGAAAGTTATGACATCTTAAATTTTCGCTTTATTTCACAAAACGGTTATATGAATGAGCCAGTTACATCCAAATGAGAGAGTCGATGATGTCACTCACTCACGATTTCTTTTGTTTTTTATTGTTTGAAATATGAAATATTTAGATTTTCTTGTCATTGTCATGTGAAATGAAGTTTCATTCCTCCCTGAACACGTGGAATTCCATTATTTTAACATTTTGTGCTTCAGGCAAGGAGGTTCTAATCATCAAATTCGTAAAAATTGAAAAATTGTACAATTCAAACAATAAAAAAACAAAAGAAATAGTAAGTGAGTGACATCATTGACTCTCTCATTTGGATGTAACTGGCTCGTTCATATAACTATTTTGTTAAAAATTTTGTTAAAAATAAGCGAAACTTTGAAATGTAATTACTTTCTTATTTTACATCCGAATTTGATGAAATCTTTAGCATTGTGCTTGTCTGATTTTTCTCTATTGATTCAAATCAACATTTGTCTGAGTTGGACTTGACCTTCATTAAGTATAGTGATGTATGGTAGAATGAGCGTTGGGGAATTGCCCATCACGTTGATATAGGCTCCTACATGTAAATCGTTGGCGGTCATCTGAGCCGTGGTATCACACATTGCAGAGAAAATCTACTTCAAAGTTTACTGTAATTTTCACACTTAGTTCCCCAGCATTTAATACAACATATTCATTGCTAGAACTTTAGTTTTATACAAAACCAAGGAATAGAGAAAATGTTGGGAAAGAGCTCCATGCTTGTAATTTTGGTTTGAGCGGTTTATACCCCTTTCATAAACCCAATTACTATGAATTAGGTGGCTAATAGCAGCATAATTTGGTCGTGAAATTGGAGGAGGACAAGAGTTATCCGCATTACTCTGATGCTGCTATTATCCGCATAATAGCGGCATCGGGATAAGATTTTGAGTGTATGAACGCATTTCCAAATAATGCGGATAATTGCCATGGTCACCCTTTTCCAACACAACCGCATCGGAGGGGGCGTGTCCAGTTGTCATGGCGATTATCCGCCTTTTTCAGGACGGGTGCTCGTAAAAATAATGCGGCTTATTTTCAGAGTTTATGAACGCAATTTTTATTGAATTATCCGCATTACTCTTAGGTAGGCCCGTTTCGGGTACACGTGTACACGTGTACACGCACGGTCAAGTCAGTACACGTGTACTAAATTCCATCACCGTGTACACGGTAGCATCTGCATAAAGCTTGCGTGGGACTGTAAATTCAGTGAACAAGCTCACAGCCTCACATTATTTCTTAGTTCTAAGACACTGCACATGTTTAATCACTAATATGTCAATATATTTCAATTAACCTTCCAAAATTGCCGATTTAATCCACATTTATTCTGGAGACTCAAGTTTTTGTACCACACGAAATGGGTATGCTCCGGTCAGTGCAGGGCCCTAGTTAGCGCCGACGTTCGTTGGATGCGCATTTTGCATACTGTACCGTACATACATGCACAGATCGCTGCAGAATTGAGTGTAGCTGAAGTTATCGATTGATTTTCATTATTTTATTGCCAATTTGAGAAGCGTGTGTTTGTAGGCTTGTAGCCACTGATCTCTCCCCTAACTGGATATGCGGGGAGGGTCCTTTGTTTGAAGCCCGCGAGTTCTATTGTCCGCCATACCAGTTCCCCCAAAAGGAACGCGATCGCTCCATTAGCATGTGCATTGTGAGCGATACGCTAGCTGTCTGCACACTGAAGCACTCATTGCTTTTATACAAAACTTCATATATTTAAGGTGCCAGAATTCGCAATTTTTTTGAAACCATGGTACTTTCCCAGTATACAATTCGGAAACATAATTTTGAAGGGGTTGGTGTTTTTCTCACCTACGGAAGATGGATGAAATCCTTGACTTGTCTTGGGGTACTTTGGAGGTTTTCCAAATAACGATCGATATGGCGAGGACTTTCTAGGTTATGAAGGCTTATAACACTGGGCTTGAAGTCTTGAACCCCCCTTTAATTTAAGTCTACCCCACCCCCCCCCAAAAAAAAAAATCAAACAAGTGTAACACCGAAAAATTCATCGCTTAAGTGAAACTTTAAAAATATAACTTTCATATTTTATTTCTGATTTTGATTAAATTTTGAGCATTATTGTGTTTTTCTCTCTATTCAAATAATCATTTTCATGAGGTGGACTCGCCCTTTAAAGAACAAGTCCACCCAACAAAAACTTGATTTGAATAAAAAGAAAAATATTCAACAAGCATAACCCTGAAAATTTCATCAAAATCGGATGTAATATGAAAGTTATGGAATTTTAAAGTTTCGCTTCATTTCACAAAACAGTTATATGCACATCTCGGTTGGTATTCCATTATTTTAACATTTTGTGCTTCCGGCAAGGAGGTCCTAAACGTCAAATTCGTAAAAATTGAAATATTGTATAATTCAAACTATAAAACACAAAAGAAATAGTGAGTAAAATCATTGACTCTCTCATTTGGATGTAACTGGCACAATTTTTTTTTTAAATAAGCGAAACTTTGAAATGTCATAACTTTTTATTTTACATCCGATTTTAATGAAATTTTCAGCATTGTGCTTGTCTGATTTTTCTCTATTGATTCAAATCAACATTTTTCTGAGGTGGACTTGACCTTCTCTCTCTCTCTTTCCTTCTGTCACATCGATCGACCCTCTTCAATTATCCTCTACCCAGTTTGTTCATATACACGGCAGCGGAAGCGGGGGGGGGGGGGGGGCGTCCTGTACCCCTAAATTTTAGGTGGGGGACCAACCCCCCAAAATTTATGCTGACAACTTTTTTTTGTTCTTTTTATTGCTTGTCAATTTTTTTCCTGCATCCCCCCTAAATTCAGATGGACCCCCCTAAAATCGTTGTGGTCCGCCCTGAAATTCTTGTTGATAACCCTTTTGTGATGCTTGTCAGATTATTTCTTTTGTTTTCATCCCTTCCTAAATTTTGGGTTGATAACCTTTTTTGCTTGTCAGATTATTTTTATTGCGTCACCATAAATTTCTGGTTGATAACCCCCCCCTTTTTTTTTGCTCCACCGAGACATTTTTTCTTTGAAGACATTCGGCATCTCAAAATAAGTTCTGTGAAATTTCTGAAGTCTGTAAATCCGTCTCTGTAGCTTAATGTCTTTTTTTACGTACTTAAAAAAAAAGTGTTCTTGGAAAAAATAATTCGATCTAAAAATTGTTGACAGAGAAATATCACAAATTCACATGCCACAAGTTACATAAGCCCCCTAAAGCATACCGTACATGTACCTATAGCTTGTATTTTTTTTCCTTTCACAAATAAAAGATAAATAATTTTCAGAATACCTTGTAGATCCAGTCCTTGTTCCAAAAATCAGTCTATTTCGGTCAGGATCTATATGCTTTGCAAATTTATTTTTTTTAAAACTCCTCCGAAACGGCAGATTCAATACATGCTATACACGGTCAGTCAATGATTTTCGTGTCTTAGTCGTGATATTCTTCTGTCCAAACATGACTGATAAACTCATAAAACTTGGTGACATTTGTGAATATCAATAAACTGAATATTTATTTGAATCATGGTTTGAATTCATCACGCTTCCAGAGAAATCACAACAATCGATAACCCCCCCCCCCGGAGTTTTAAAGTTTTGGAAACTTGCTCTGGTAATTTAGAATTACCACACATGTATTTGAGCACATGGGACTACATAAAGTTTACAACTATGCAGTTCACCAGCTTGTCTTATCTGTGAAAAGTAATCCCATTTTCTCTGTTTCCACGGTCGTCACAATAAGTGCAATTATACGTGGCACAGGACGACATCTTATACTTTGTATCAGGTATAAATTGACATTGAAAAGTGCTGTTATAAGAGTTGATTTGGTAAGTATAATTAAGAATTGACACTATTGCCGTGTACCAGACTCTACTCCGATTTTGGCTTTTTTGGGGGAACTCGGCGTGCGGAGGTACCAACTTCCGGTGCTTCAACACGGAATAGGCCAATCAGCGTTATTGTTCCCATCCAGGTAGGGGAGAGATCAGTGCTTGTAGCACATGTGTATAAGCGTATAACACCTAACGAGACTCTCGAAAGCGTTCGCGATCTTCAATCACTTTTAGAGCCAATTTGAGAATCACCAATTGCGACAGCGATCATTGCTCCAGTTACGTGTTATACGCTCATAAACATATGCTACAAGCCTACAAACACACGCTCCTCAAATTGGCAATAAAATAACGAAATTCAATCGATAACTTCAGTTACACTTAATTCTGCAGTGATCTGTGCATGCATGTACGGTACAGTATGCAAAATGCGCATGCAACGAACGTCGGCGCTAACTAGGGCCCTGCACTGATTTACTTTTGCATTCTTTATTAATTTAATGCGCTGCTAAGCTGAGTAAACTTTTTAATTGCACCAATTTTTGTGGATTGATACTTCTAACTTCTCAGGTAAGCTTTAAACCGTGACTTAGGCTACATGTAGGAAACACCGAAAACATACTGTAACTCTGAACTCACTCTCACTCAGTGTTTACAACGTGTACACGACCGAAAAACACGCCGTGTACACGTGCATCAAAAATGGACTTTCAAACCGGGCCTACTCTTAGGCGGCTAATTGGAGGATAGGTTTATGAAAAGGGTATTAGATTTCCCCTGTACAAAAGCACCATAGGGGATACAATAACCCTAACCGCGATTTCAATGTGTGTGATCAGTTAAAATGCTGTATCGCATTTTCACATGCAAAGTTAATGCAGTGCCGGTATGACGGTTTAGCTGACCGTGCATTTGCGTATTCAGTGCGCATCTGTACACGTTTCGTAAGGGATTCGCAAATTTTATCAACAATTTGCATGGCATCGTCATGAAAATCCCCTCATATCTCAGAAACTACAATAAATTCCTGTCTAGGATAGTTATGAATAGAATAGGACTTGTACTTTTATTTTCTGCAAAAATCTCAAAATCAATTTTTTAATCACAATTGACTGATATGACGGTTCAGATGAACGCCTATGATATGTAGATTTGCGTATATCAAGGCTACAATACTTAAAAATTTAAACTTATTCATAGCAAGATCTATCACTCTCAACAATATCATTGCTGACCTTTCATTAAAACTGAGTTAAGTATTCTATAGGCTCCCTATTAAGAAATGCATGATCCATGATGCAGTCCGTTGCTTGGCACCTTTTACAAATTAAATGACTTGTTACCCCAGGAGTGTTTCCATCGGTTGTTTCATACCGACACAATTGCCAAATACCCCCCAAAAAATTTCAGGTCTTAAAATACCTGATAATTATGCAATGGATTCATGATATCGTACCCAAATGAACAAGACCTTTTCAGGGTGATTTTTTTGTCTCAGATTTATGAGCAAGGGTGTTGAGGGCAGTATGGTCTGTGTAGCAGACGAGGCACAAGATTCAAAATTGCCAGCTCAGCTAGCTAGCAACCCAAACGCCTTATTGCGCCTACACCCAGCTACTTGCTGGGATGGAGAGAGTTAGCGGTACATCAAACTTTGCTTTCACACTGTGAAAATATCCACAACCTTAGAAAAAATACAGGCTGCAAAATTTCACAGACCTTTACCTACTTTTAAGCTGGCAATTTCTTTCAGGAATATCACAAGTAATTTGCTTTCACATTTGAAAAAAAATACCTAGTATTTCTGATCGGGGTACATGAAGATCAGAGAAAACATCTTGAGCAGACAAGGGTTTCACAAATTTGAGTGTGGTATATAATAAAATAAGGCATCGCTGCTATGCTCAGATCACGGTAAGAGGCCCCACGCCACTACATACGTGTACATTATTGATTGATAGAATCAAGCGTTAAATGCTGTGTGTGCAAACATTTAAACATGACCAAAAGTCTCATTTAAATATTAGTGAAACACCACTCGTGTATTTTTGAGGATCGAGATGGTCTGAAAGCGTATTCTGTGAGCTTTGGAAGAAATGACACTGTTAATCGGTCTGCTAGCAGTGTGGGCGCCCCGCTGTGCTTCCTAGGGACACGTGAAGAATGCGAACCAGGGTGCGACACCGTCTATTAGCGTTGCAAGCGGGATCGGTAGGCAGAGCGTCGAAGCAAATGTTTCGGGTGAATGATCTTTTGATGAGGCTTGGTGATTAATTAGAAAGCAGTTGTGTGGGGAAGGTTGATTTAAGGTCTAGGTCTAGTGAATATTTAAAACATTAACTACGTGTACATGTACTAGAAGTATTGAAGTAATATAAATCTATAGATCCATGAAGGCCTCGGTAAACAGTTATCCAATCACCTTGCCATTATTGAAGCAATTAAAATTATGTATTGATGATGATCTTTTGAATTGGAAATGATATTCTGTCTTAAGCACTATGAAAGATAATTGTTCTCTTTTTACATTACTTTGAAGTATCGTGTGGAATTAATTGAAAATACTGTTTTCCCTGAAATCATTTTCTAAATGGTTTCAGAAACGTGGAAGTACCTTTATAAAATATCTTTGTATGTATTTTTTCTTATTTGTTTATATATTAATTCATTCATTATTCATCTATTTTTTTTAATACTTATTTATGCTTTTATTTGGTTTGTTATTGTTTTTTTTTATTTGGGGAGGGCCAGAGACTGGTCAGAGGGCATTTATTTTTATTTTGCGAAAGTAGCTTAGTATTGGCAAAAATGGGAAGCATTTAACTTGGTAATCAGCATTACGGTCCATGCTTCTCCCAGAAGACAATGTTCATACTTCAAAATCAGTAGAGTATTGCTCTTAGCACCACCAACTCACTTAAAGGTCAAGTCCACCTCAGAAAAATGTTGATTTGAATCAACAGAGAAAAATCAGACAAGCACAATGCTGAAGATTTCATCAAAATCGGATGTAAAATAAGAAAGTTATGACATTTCAAAGTTTCGCTTATTTTTAACAAAATAGTTATATGAACGAGCCAGTTACATCCAAATGAGAGAGTTGATGATGTCACTCACTCACTATTACTTTTGTTTTTTATTGTTTGAATTATATTTATACAATATTTCAATTTTTACAAATTTGACAAATAGGACCTCCTTTCCTGAAGCACAAAATGTTAAAATAATGGAATTCCACGTGTTCAGGGAGGAATGAAACTTCATTTCACATAACAATGACAAGAAAATCAAAATATTTAATATTTCAAACAATAAAAAACAAAAGAAATAGTGAGTGATTGACATTATCGACTCTCTCATTTGGATGTAGCTGGCTCGTTCATATAACTGTTTTTGTGAAATGAAGCGAAATTTTGAAATGTCATAACTTTCTTATTTTACATCCGATTTTGATGAAATTTTCAGTGTTATGCTTGTTGAATTTTTCTCGTTTTATTCAAATCAAGTTTTTGTTGGGGTGGACTTGTCCTTTAATCAAGCCACTATCAAAGTTTAATTTGTAGTTTGTCTGGACGTGATGGATCATCATACATCTGGTGAAATCGTCATCGATTCAGGCCCAAAACCGGGAATTAATAGACCATGTACTGACGAGAACAAAGAGGCCTTCTCATAGATCTGCTTCTAGATTTAGACAGTTCTTTTCTGATTTGGAAGCATTTTGTTGAGATGATCGTATATCTGTTGAGGCCATTAACAGGATAATCATCTCATACATCCCAGGGTATCTGTTAATAATTCAGAAGAGTTTTTGGACATGTACAATGTAACTGGATATATGTGCTGCAAAAGCTAGTTGGGATGTGGAGTACTTTTGCACCTACCCGTTCAAAAAAAGAGAAAAAACATTTTGCCAGTGTCAAAAGCAATGTACTTCATGCAGAAATAAAGGTTTATTTTATTCAGTACTTGTCAAAATTACAAGAACTTTGCAGGAATTTATCTAAAGTTGAAAGACATTTTGGAGTGTTAAAAAAATAGTTTACAATGTAGATGTGAAGTTAATAGTTGATTAAGGCCTGAGTGTAAGTTATCTATTCATTTTTTTTCACGTTAGGTAGGTATGAAATCACATTTAGAAATACAGTGTTTGCCCTGGTATTGGAAACTTGATATTGATTGATGAAGTAACATTGCTCATGAAATGCTATATTCATTGTTTAAAAAAGAACGATCAATTAAACATGAAAAATGTACTAAAGAGAGACAGGCATGATATTTTTAAAAATGTATGATTCATCCCCCCAAAAAAAATTACTGCAGGGCATACTCATCTGTACATATTATTGCTTGCTCATTAGATCATGGACATACTACTTGTAGTAGGTGTCTTGGCTAGTTTTCCTTCAGCAAGAAAATTACCCACATCGTGCTGCACTCAACCCAGGTGAGGTGAATGGGTACCCGGCAGGATTAATTCCTTTAATGCACCTAGCGCCATTAGCAACTGGAGCTACAGCCGGGAAATGTATAGTACGCCATGGAATAGGCAACTAGATATTAAAATCGGTGCCTCATTAATATTATTAGTAGTATATAGTAGATCTATGATTAAATGCAGTTACATGTATGATTACACCTTAAATTGCAATATTTTT
Organism: Lytechinus variegatus; assembly: GCF_018143015.1. Lineage (NCBI taxonomy): Eukaryota > Metazoa > Echinodermata > Echinoidea > Temnopleuroida > Toxopneustidae > Lytechinus > Lytechinus variegatus. Next base: position 14,517,808 of record NC_054751.1, read on the forward strand.
TAGGGCAAGGAGTATTTATTACAACCTGAATACAACAAAAAATTAGAAAAATAAAAAAAAGGGCATAACACATCTCTAAAGGACAGTGAGAGGGGCATTGAGGCCAGTCAACAGGGGAGCACAGATTTCTTTGTTTTATTGATATCACGTATAAAGGGCTATATGTTGACCTAGCATTTAGTTCTTTGCATGTAATCTGAATAAATTGAAATTGTTCTGCTTTACAATTTAGATCTGTTGTTAATGAAAATATATGCTTTGCTTGGTTTCATCCCGATTCATCATTTTGTACAGCTCTGAAAAGCGATTTGAGCAAATGGACCTATATGTAGCCTACATGTACAAGTACATGTATAGGATACGTTTCTACGTTAAAAATGGTAGGCCTATATGATGAAAAGTGTGATGACAAAAAAGAAAATAGATCTACACAAGTCGCTCCTAAATACATGTAAGCTTTGCCAGACACTATTAATTAGGATATAATATGTTTATTTTGTCTGTTTTGTATCCTCTTTTCTACAGTTGGCCAGGAATGGATTTAGAGAAATGACACATAATGATAGTTATAGAACCCTGTCATCAAAAGATCTCACCCTGACTTAAGTATCTGACAATGAATAAATTAATAACATGTGTTTGGCAGAATTTTATATAAACTTGTCATTTATTTTTTAGACCTGGCATGCACTCATCAGTACCATATAGCATTTCCATGTGATAATTTCAGGGAAAATAGCATTGTTGATTATTCAAATACCTTGCTCAAGGGCCTACACATATGAAGTTACCATGGCCGGATTGAACCTCGGACAGTTTCATTTTTCAAAAATTTGTTGGTGCACAAATTACAGAATCTTTGCATTATTCGCATTTGTTTAAGTAGTCATTTGCCTTTCTTGTCTTGGAAGATTGAGTGTTGAAGGCTTGCTCAGGAAGTTTGAATAATGTGCTGGATTTCAACAAGTGGATTTCTTATACCCTTTTCATAAACCTATCCTCCAATTAGCCGCCTAAGAGTAATGCGGATAATTCAATAAAAATTGCGTTCACAAACTCCGAAAATAAGCCGCATTATTTTTACAAGCGCTCGTCCTGGAAAAGGCGGATAATCGTCATGACAACTGGACACGCCCCCTCCGATGCGGTTGTGTTGGAAAGGGTGACCTTGTGACCGCACCATGGCAATTATCCGCATTATTTGGAAATGCGTTCATAAACTCAAAATCTTGTCCCGATGCTGCTATTATGCGGATAATAGCAGCATCAAAATAATGCGTATTACTCTTGTCCTCCTAAAATTTTACGACCAAATTATGCTGCTATTAGCCGCATAATTGGGTTTATAAAAGGGGTATTATACATTAAATTTTTTATTTGAAAAATAAGCCAGAAAATATCTTGGAACCAGTGCTTGAATAAATAAAGAATATACAACTGAGGCTTCTATCATAATATTTTCTCCTGAATGTTTATCTTTGAATTCCATAGCATCCACATTATGACAGTTAGAAATGAGATATGTTTATGAAATCAATCCTGGCCGCTACAGCTCCCTTCTCTGTATTCATTCTGTTTGATCCATTGAAATTGAATGTTGTTGAAGTTGAAACTATTCAATTAATAAATTTTAGATCATGATTTTGCTATCATCTTTCATCATTTGCACCATTATTTTTTTTTTTGTGCTGAGCAAACCCAGAGCACATTTCTGGGTTCTTAATAAATTTGGGCTGCACAATATTTACAAAAATTTGCCAGGGAGTGAGGAGGATTCTACTTTTAGTTTACATGTAGATACATGTACATGTAACTTTTCATCTCTTGTGATATTTATATAATATTGACTGGCCTTGAGGGAGATACCAAATATATTTCCCAAACTAATCTCATATTGTCGAAGACGAGGGCAATATGGGTTTAGTGAGGGAATTATTTTTGGTATCTCCCGAAAGTAACACCAGTCAATATTATTATTATTACCTGTTCAACACTTTCTGGTACATTAAATTAACATATTGATAGATTATATAACTAAATTGTTGGACTTACTTGGTCAAGCCTCTAGTGTTGATTCTGCACTTTACCATTATGACGTACTTACAAGCGCTCGGATCCAGCGTTGTCTTTATTATGACGTATATTGTTAGTGCGCGGATCCTTATGAAGCGTATCTCTTTATACGCATCCAAAAATGCGCTGGGGATTGATGAGCTCGGAATACGGATATTATGGACCGCTAATTATTGTACGTAAGTGCAGTAGGAAAATTACTCTTTTTGAGGAGGGGTGTACAAATATTATGGTCACTTGTCATTCAGCTGATCGCTGACCGAGCCATTGTGACGTAGTTTATGTTGAGTTAATCAGTTAGACAGACAAAATACGCGTTTATATCATGTCTCCAAAATGCCTCATTCAGGTAATAATATTTTATTTTCTCATCAGTATCTAAAGATAAGATGACCTTTATGATCCTCTGATAAAGACCTTACCATGCTTTTAAAGTAAATTACTCTTTTGTTCACAGCATATTCGCAAACAGTTGTCTTTTGAATCGCTCAAAATTCTGTAAAACGATTAAAAGGGTAGCCACATGGAAGAAATCGTTTAATCGTTACCAACGTGACACATTGAAAATGGCGTGAGTCAGGTACCAAGATGACTCCATTTATCAGGACACAGTAATGAGCTAAACAGGAGGAAAGTGTTGCCAATTTTGGTGTTATAGAGGAATTTATTCATTACATCTCTATTGGAGTGAGTCATATAATTTCTTGATATTCATTGTTCGGACTCATAGGCCTACATGTATGCTATAAATTTTATTGATTAAAACTGAATCCAGATTGACTTTGATTTTTTTTCAATTTGAACATTGGATTTCTTTCTAATCCCTCGAATAAACTTTTCCTAAGAAGATTTTAAGCTTAATCTTATGATTTGATTAGAATAAACTAAATATTTTCAGATTTAAAAGGTATTCCTTTGGATTGAAAATAAATCCAATATTGTGCTGGACTGCTGGTCACTGTTCATAGCCGATCTGGGCCCCATTGCATAAAATAAAAAAAAATACTATTATGGTTACTTTGCCATCCAATGGTCACTACCATGGTAACGCTAATCAACAGCCAATCAAAATCAAGGATTCCGAAGTTACCTATGGTAACTTATAAGCAACCCTTGATATATTTTAGATCCTTGAAATTATTGGAGTTTAGTTGTAGCTTGTTTCCAATGTATGAAATTCACTTGCAATCTCAAAGTCAAAGAAATGAAGGGAAAAAAAAACACCTACAAGGGAATAGTAAAAACAAACTTGATTGATCAGCCCCACATAAGTGTATCTGTGTATTGTGGAACTTTTTCAGCTTACATTAAAATGATTTCAAAGAGTAAGGTTTCCGCAAATAAACAAGATCTCGATACAATAGCATTCATTGGTGCAACTTATAAGTATGTAGGCCTACTTTGCTTTAATGTAACTTGGTGAAAGAATAACAAGTAGACGAATTCATGCATGAATAGTAAAGAATACTTCAGTACAAGTACATTTCTTGGAAAATGATTTTTCGGACCTGAATATAGACCTTTAAAAATCAAAGTTAGAAATGAGTTCTCGGTTATTACATGGTAAAAGGTGGTTCTATTTTGGCAGAAGGAATACATTAATCATTTTGCAATGATTGAAAAAATATTTATGCTTTCCATTCCAGTGAATGAATTGGTTGATCAATGAGACATTAATTTTGTTAACTGAGTGACAGGAAAAAAAATCTTTCTTTATTAAAAAATAGTTTTTCAGATTTTTCTCCAAGTTCTAAGAACTAGGAACTTGTGAAAGATTATCTTGAAAAAATGTTTTCATTACCCATAGGCTATACATTGAAGTGAGAAATCATTTACCAAAGCTTGCATGTCATTGTGTATTTTGTTTTGGCTGAATCAAAACATTGTTCTTTTTTATAATGAAAAAAAACCCCAAACCCCCCAATACTCCACATTCCAATGGAAAAATAAATACATTTTTTCGAAGTTTCAAGAACTAGGCAAAGTTATAAGAGATTTTCTTAAAATTTAATTCTAGTGTATATGACCAATTAACAGTCAAGTAAATTGAGTTATCAATTTGTTTGTCTCTTGATTGTCCATTTCATTTTTACAAAGTGGAATATTAATAATTTTGCTATAATGATAGAAAATACAATGAATTCCTTTGATAGATTGACTTGACCTGAATTTTGTATTTTTATTTTTGTTCAAAGTTTTACAAAGTTTCAAGAGGATGGTGCCTAGAGGACCTTTTTCTATTCTTATTGGTCATATACTTACCAATCATAAATTCACAGCATATAGGCCTATTTTGCTTATTTCATGAAATAACATGGGAAATCAAGAGAGAGGAAAAATACTATTGTCAAGAATCTCCGCTTAAAAAGTGAGACATCCGTTCCCAATGAATTATTGGCCTAGAGTAGAAGAAGTCTGTGTCTTTTCACTTCATAACCCCTTTTTCATTTGGATCTTTACAAATAAATCAAGCCATAAATACAATTTAAATGATCTCTTTATGATGTCTGAAGCTGCAAGCCTTCTGGATTCCACAATGTGCTCAAAGTAGACATTGGCAAGAGAGAAAGGTCTTACATTAATTACCTTGTCGCCTTATGTTTCATCTGTTTATTTTTGAATGTGTCTCCTCTCTTCCGGAAGGACATGACACAAGATTTGTATATCTTTTCTTACCATCCTGACATGTTTGTAAGGGGAGTGTTTCATGAAGCACTCTGCCAGTGATTTTCCCTGCCTTTTTTTTTCTTGGCCAATCAGATGCAAGGATTTCAGTAGCTTTTAACATCTGTTTGTGAAAAAAGCTGACTTCCTGTGAAATGCTCCCCTTGATGTTTAGGTTAGAATAGTAATGGGCTGGACTGCTTCAGAATGCCTTCTCATTGTTGGTCTTGTGAAAAGGATTATGGGTAATCTGGTGGGCCTGTTATTTGTTAAAAATCATTTCCGTGATGACTTACTACTTTCCCTTTGCTTTAAAAGTATTGCTGAATAATTATTCTATAGAATAAAGTTCTGATGTGGTTTGTAGGTTTTTGGGTATTTCAATAGTCAAGTATCACATGATACACTGTAAATAAAACTAAAATATATAATTGATGAATAAAAAAAAATAATGCTCTCATCACATTGATTCCAATCTCCCTGCTTTTATGAAAATGGATCATTCAAAACAGTACCCCTCTTCAATTATGCATATTCATTCAGGTTTTTGATTCCATTGTAATATTTTTGATAGACAATCCCAAACCATGTTTCTGGTACTTTTTATTAGGGGTAGTTACTCATACCCCTTTCATAAACCCAATTATGCGGCTAATAGCAGCATAATTTGGTCGTAAAATTGGAGGAGGAGGACAAGAGTTATCCGCATTATTTTGATGCTGCTATTATCCGCATAATAAGCATAAGCAGCATCGGGACAAGATTTTGAGTTTATGAACGCATTTCCAAATAATGCGGATAATTGCCATGGTGCGGTCACAAGGTCACCCTTTTCCAACACAACTGCATCGGAGGGGGCGTGTCCAGTTGTCATGAAGATTATCCGCCTTTTTCAGGACGGGTGCTCGTAAAAATAATGCGGCTTATTTTCGGAGTTTGTGAACGCAATTTTTGTCTCGCCTGCGAAGCAAAGTGAGACTATAGGCGCCGCTTTTCCGACAGCGGCGGCGGCGTCAACATCAAATCTTAACCTGAGGTTAAGTTTTTGAAATGACGTCATAACTTAGAAAGTATATGGACCTAGTTAATAAAACATGGCCATAAGGTTAATCAAGTATTACTGAACATCCTATTAGAGTTTCATGTCACATGACCAAGGTCAAAGGTCATTTAGGGTCAATGAACTTAGACCATGTTGGAGGAATCAACATCGAAATCTTAACCTGAGGTTAAGTTTTTGAAATGTCATCATAACTTAGAAAATATATGGACCTAGTTCATGAAACTTGGACATAAGGTTAATCAAGTATCACTGAACATCCTGCATGAGTTTCACGTCACATGACCAAGGTCAAAGGTCATTTATGGTCAATGAACTTTGGCCGAATTGGGGATATCTGTTGAATTCCCATCATAACTTTGAAAGCTTATGGATCTGATTCATGAAACTTGGACATAATAGTAATCATGCATCACTGAAAATTTTGTGCAAGTTTCAGGTCTCATGATTAAGGTCAAAGGTCATTTAGGGTCAATGAACTTTGGCCGAATCGGGGTATCTGTTGAATTACCATCATAACTTTGAAAGTTTATTGGTCTAGTTCATTAAACTTGGACATTAGAGTAATGAAGTATCACTGAACATCCTGTGCGCGTTTCAGGTCACATGACCAAGGTCAAAGGTCAATGAACTTTGGCCGAATTGGGTGTATCTGTTGAATTACCATCATAACTTTGAAAGTTTATGGATCTGATTCATGAAACTTGTACATAAGAGTAATCAAGTATCACTGAACATCCTGTTCGAGTTTCATGTCACATGATCAAGGTCAAAGGTCATGTAAGGTCAATGAACTTTGGCCATGTTGGGCTTTTTTGTTGAATAACCACCATATCTCTGTAAGTTTATTGGTCTAGTTCATAAAAAGTGGACATAAGAGTAACCATGTATCACTGAACATCTTGTGCGAGTTAGAGTAGTTTTCAAAGTCAGCACTGCTGCTATATTGAACCGCGTGATGCAGGTGAGACGGCCAGAGGCATTCCACTTGTTATTGAATTATCCGCATTACTCTTAGGCGGCTAATTGGAGGATGGGTTTATGAAAAGGGTATCCGAGGGTGGGTGACTGGGGTGGCATTCTCTTTGCAGTATGGTACCAGTAGTTTTTCAAGTAGCAGTAATAATATTTTTTTTTTCAGGACACAAAAACTTATATTTCAAGACCGCTCAAAAGAAAATTTATGACGAGATGAAATTCCTTGCGATCTTGCCAGTCTTTCCTAACGAGACTGTAAATAAACAACTCAGATAATAAATATTTACAATTTCTCATCTTTTCAAAGTCAACGAAGAGTGAATGTCAGTTTGACAGATCTTAAATGAGGAATGTACATGTAATTGATTTCCCTTCAGGTTAATTGCTTTGCAGATTTATTTGCACAATTACATTTGAGTTTTATTTATTTGTATTTACCTGTCATCCTCCTTTGTTGGATTTTTGATTGATGTATTAAATGCAATTTGTTGTTATTATTTTCATCCTTTCATCGGTGTATTTATTTGAGTTACCGGTGTTCATCTGATTGATGCACTACATTCTTGTTGTAAACAAGTTTTGCTTGCATATCCTAGTTTTATATGATGAATGGATCATCTCTCAGTTATATGGACTGCTAAAATAATTCCTTATCTGCATACTCCTAGTCGAGTCAAATCATACGAAACCCTAGGTGAATAGGGAGAAAATATAATCTAAATTTAAATGAATCTAATTCTGAAAACACAAACTTTTTCTTAATTTTGACCAATTTTCTTTTAATCTATGATATGCCTTATTTTCCTAAAAACATGTCAATTTTCTTGAAAAACCTGTCTTCCCAGCTTATTTTTTGTGATTTTGACACCCTGGTTTGTTATATGGGCCATGCTTGTACCTCATCATTCATAACCCCAATTTTTTTTAGTATGCCATTTTGTAATTGCTTGCCTGCGGTTCATAGGATAGTTCATTAAAAATGAAAAAAAAAATGAAAATCTGTATTTTATTGTTCAAAATAGACATGAAATGAAATACTCCGAAAATTTGTTTTGCCCAATTGATCGTGGGCCTGGCAGCCACTGTGCAGCGCCAGATCGACGAGGCACTATCCCTTTAATCATTGTACGCCAAACAGGGTAGCAGCAACTCCCATCTTTTAACGTCTTTTGGTCTGATGCGGCCGGGGTTTAAACCCCCGACCTCCCGGTTGTGAGGCGGACGCTCTACCAACTGAGCCAACACACCAGTTAGTTGAATCCTCTTCTCTGGGAACTATATTCAAGTGATGATGATGATGATGATTTTTTTTACCCACTCTGCAGTGTTTTGTCCTACATATATGATTTATCAAAAAGTTGTAGATTAATATTGTTTTCTATCAAAGTACCAGTTTATGTTTTTATTGCTCCAGCATACTTCGTAGGATTGACAAAACATCTTGTTTAATGAAGGTCCGTATTATTGCTTCTATTTCAATTGATTTAATTTTTCATTCTTATATTATCTGGATGCCTGTGATGCATATTACAAGGGCAGAAATGCTTTATTTATTTAGCACTGCCCTCTGGATATATTTATTTCTTGCATGCTTGATTTAATCTCAGGAAAAGCCTGGAAATCCCAGCTCTTCAACTTTATTTTGTATCCAAATAATTCTGTCCTGATTCTGTTTCCTGCAGAGGGGGTAAAAGGTCATAAGATTCAAAGAATTACAATCGTACGATCTTCTGTCTTGTATAATTCTTTATAATTTTATTAACATTCAGGTTTCTTGGGAATCATGATAATTTTTGCTATTGCAGTGTGTTGATGGTACCATGGCCTAAAAGTTACACCATGGAAATATACATTGCTACTGGACTGAAAAGCAAATTTCATCCCACTTAAAAGATAATTTGAATATAGTAAAAATAAAGCAAAATGCTAAAAACTTTGTAAAAATCTGATATGAAATTAGAGAGTTATCTCAATTTCAAATTTCTCTTTAATAATAATGAATAATAATAATGATGTTGTTTCTCACTTTTTCTTATTTGATTAGGCATTAGGGTCTACTGAAGAAAAAACAACTTTATAATGAGAATAATAAAATTTCAATGGCAATTCATGTGTTCATGGAGGAATCAAAGTAACAAACCTTGTTTCACAATGATAATAAAAAGAAAATGAAAATATTTCTTGTAATGAAATATAACAGCATAACCGACTAGCATGTGCATATTATATTTGTCTCGTGAAATTATAAAGCGAAACTTTAAAATGTAATAACTTTCTTACTCTACCTCTGCTTTTGATGAAATTTTTAGTGTTACGTCTGTTTGATTTTTTTCTCCTTTATAGTGTATTAAAATATTTTTTTTGTTGGGATGGTCAGCTCGTTTAATAATACAGGGCCAGGCATAATGGCTGTACCTTTCTCCAAGACAGGTTATAATGATTGCAGGTCAAATACTTTTGCAGGTACATTAGGAATACAAGATGCAGTACACACTCTTTGAATACACGTTATACATCATGTAGGGCAGGTCATCAGTAGCCAAAGTGAACAGTAACAAATTATAATTATTGAATGGTGGAATTCTTATTATACAAAGCATGATTACAATCAATAACCTAGTTTTGTCACAAAAAGTCCATTCATACACCTTTTACAGTATAAGAGGATCTATTTTAAAATGTAGGCCTACAACACAATGCATGTATTGTGTTAATCGAATTATTACTTCATAATATGTATTTACGTGCCAATCATGCCAGAGCATGTGTTTGGCGAACCATGTCTATTACAGTAGATTTCATATTGATTACATATCTTTGCTCATCAGTTTTAATGGTGATTCAAGGTTATCGCAACAGATAAACTCAACAGCCGCAATATCATAGACAATGCCTCTTAACAATAGGTGAATAAGAGTTTAAAGGAAAATGATGGAATATGATATGACAGACTCTGACCAAAGTGTGTTGGGGCATAGACCTACATGTACTATAGTTGGGGTTGGCAAGGGGTATGATTCCCGATGTGGTTTTCAAGGCTTTCTGCTCACAACATTTTGTTAGTTTACTCATAGAGCTATGGTTTACTGTAGCAGCCCCAGTTGTTTCTGAAAATACTCAGTAATTCAAAGAAAATGGAAAATTTTCAAATGATTCTAATCCCCATTTTTGCACACTTTATATCCAGTTGCTACTGTATATCAGGAGTATGGTATTGTTTTGTTGTTGTTGTTGATTTTTTGCTAAGACTTGCAAGTTTATTGAGAAAATTTCCACTTCTCCCTACGAATGTTGCCAAAATGACATGTACAGTTACAAGGTGCAATTCTTTTTCTGCATTTTCTCATCTATTCCCTGTTTACATATTTTCAGGGTCTATGTTTTAGTTTATTAAATATTATCCTATTGGGCAGAGAAAGTAGAAAAAATCCATTCCTTAAAAGGTTATAATATCATGAATGAGAGGAAGTGCAATTACATGTAATTATCATAAGGAGGCGTTTTTAGAATATAATTAAGTCAATTATTAGAGACAACCTATTAACTCTGACTAATTACTAACCGCAGAGTTATGTAGGTGGTGTTTTACCTAGGAATATAAAGTGGATTCACTTGCCAAAGGATATGAAAATCTTCATGACGTAAATGGAAACTGATGTCATGTAGGCGGATGTTGTGCTTGAAGTACATTAAGAATGTCTAGAATCAGGAGGAGGATCCAAATTGTGACTTATACCTCAGTCACATTTGCTGTACGACGGCAGTACATGTATGTAGAGTTGACAACAGCCGTTTTGACATTTTTTGTACCTTTTTTTGTACATATAGATGGTTTGAATAGAAATTAATAAAATGGCTGTTTTTTTACTCGCCGTACAGCTGCTGTAGAGCAAATGTGACCGAGGTAGTGCTGTGAATATTGTTAATCTTCATTGTGAATGCTTTTCAGCATCAATTCCATGAGTTAAAGCATGCTTAGAATTAAAGAGTGGGATGGTTTGGATGTGTCCCCCTTCAATTTCTAATTTTGTACAGCAGCCTATGGATTTCGAGAGGGACAACAAAAATCTCACAAAATTGCTTTGCATGACGATTAAACTTGATTTAAAGAGATTCTCTTGAATCCATTGCTGAATACTGTAGAAACTATTTAATAGCTTTTTATGAAATATATTCTCTATTCTCTACAGTATGTATGAAAATAGGCCGAAAAAAGTGATTGAGGCATAGATATTATACATGTAAAACAAAGTTCAGTAATTACTTTTTGTTTTGAATCCGGAAATAAGTCAGGTTGCCATGACAATTTGAAGGACATCATTTAATTTCATTTACAAAAGTGCATTTGCTACCAATAGGAACTATTAGATCATTATCTTCAAATAACCTTATTGTACATCATAATGTTCACGGATGTTGAATTCTAATCTAAAAGTAATGAATGGAAAGTATAAGGAGTAGCCCCATTTTGATTTTCTTAATATCATTTTCAAGAGTGCATTTGCTACCAATAGGTTCTATTAGATCATTATCTTCAAATAATCTTATTCTATATCATAATGTTCACGGATGTTGAATTCTAATCTAATGAATGGAAAGTTTAGGAGTAGCCTGGGCATTTTATTCTCAAAAGTTGCCAATTTGTTACTCGTCTATTGCGTGTGTGTGTCATTTCTTTATACAATGCTGTATCATTTTGAAAAGATGTTAATTTTATGAAAAAGAAATTAACTAAATGCAACTAGGTTTTGAATTACATAACTTTGAAAACTACACTTCTAGGGTAAAACGTGCCAAACGCAACAGAGAATCCTTGCTCATTGTTTATATTCTAACAACTATACATGTACATAAGATTTGCCAAGTGTCAGCCTTCAGTAGATGGACATACAAACAAGAGATCATGCCTGTTCCGCTAATTGATGATCTTTCGAATATCATTTGAATAGTAGACATGCTCTTAGATCAAAGAGTTTATAAGATCTCTAAATATTTGGATAATAGATTATGATACCTAGTCACACCGAGACCCAGCTAAATGGCAAGTTTTAATGCCTTGCAAGTTTATATTAGATGGACCCTCTTCATATCTCCTTTATTGATCTGTTTTTTTCTTCTTTAAATCAGCCCCCTTGCCCACTTTTTGTCCAAAACCATGTATAAAACGCATAAAAATCACCATCTGATTGTGATTTTTTGCATGGCCAACCCCCCATTTTCAAAACCATTCCGTGAAGATAGAGATTGGTCAAAGACCGGACTGTCATTTCGGTCAGCGATTCCACCAACAACAAAATCTTGGTTTCCTCTTTTACCACTGAGGCATATTTGCCATTAGGTGGTTTCAGACCGCCCCGAAGTTCGCCAGTTCCAGGTATTCTCTGATCGGGAAATTTACCCCGATCAGAAAATACCAGGTATTTTGGTAATGTGAAAGCAAACTACGCGTAATTTCCCCGAAAGAAAATACCCGCTAAATAGTAGGTACTTGGCGATATTACGAGAACTTTCGTGGGGATTTTTCCAAGGTCCCAGGTATTTTGGCAATGTGAAAGCAAATTACGGGAACTTTTAGCCCAGTGTGTCGTTGGGCGCGGCGGCGTGGGTGGCTGCTGGGCTAGTGATTTTGAATCTCGCGCCTTGCCTGCTTATCAGACCATACTGCGCATGCTCGTAACTTCGGGAACTTATCCCAAAGGATGTGTTTCGGGGCGGTGTGAATGCAGGAATAATTAACGGGTATTTTTTAGCCTTAAAAAGTTCTCGTAATTTAACGGGGATTCTTGTGATCGAGGGGTTTGAAACCACCTATTGGGTCTGTGCAAACATATCACAGGAAACGTGCAGATGAACGATATAATTATGACCCCTGGGAACCTGCTCAGGAAATGCGATTTGTTTTTCGTCGATAAATTTGTTATTTTGTTGTTTGCTGTTGTCTCTGCTTGTCTTGCTGAATCCCGAGAAAATGGGATAAGGACCGAGATAGACTCTCAGGATATTACCAAATTAGACCTTCTACCATGAACAGCAACAAACAATGAAAACAACCACGAAACCCCCCAAAACAACCGTAATGCAGCAGCAACCAAATGAACAAATGAAATTTAAAATTGAAGTTTGGAGAATGACTCAAAATATGATAAGTTTGATCAGATTTGTGATGTTTCTGATATGAAGCATTAGAGTGAATACAAGACACTGTTCTCACTACCTTCCTAAAACTAGTTTACTGGAAAGTAGTTTAGTGAAAACTAGTTTAACGTGTAGTGAGAACGGTCGAAGCGATCTTCCAAACCGGTTCAGAAAAGCCACCTCGCGATGTAGTTTTTTAAGATTGCTTTGCCTCGTTAAACTGGTTTTAGCGTAAGTGAGGACATAACCATTCTTCAAGAAGCGATCTTCGCACAATCTAAGCATGCTACTCCACACGACGGGTGTAGAATGCCTACGCTGCGGTTTCAAATTTCGCGCGAAACGTGTCACCCATAGCAACAAATTCATTTTTACATGAAGTGATTTTGAAAACCACTTTGGTGTGATCAAGTGGGAACACTAGCAAAGTGATCTTCCATCTGGTTCCCTGAATCGGTTTCCAGTAAACTAGTGTTAGAAAGCGTATTGAGAACGGCCTCCTTGCCACAGGTGTCTCAGATAAAATCAGTTTGTAGAAGAGGAGGATATTTTATGTTATCAATTTCAATTTAAAAATTTATGTTACTCATCACTGATAACATTATTCTGGCCTCATGATAGAATAGGTGCTTTTAGTTACACCCACTTGAAAAAAAAGACAAGTTTTGCCTGTGTGAAAGGAAATAGCAGGATCTAACTTACTCTCCACCTCAACCAGTAGCCTACCCTTCAAGATGCTGTTGGTATGTGTATATAGGCCATTTAGAGATGTTTTATACCCCTTTCATAAACCCAATTATGCGGCTAATAGCAGCATAGTTTGGTCGTAAAATCGGAGAACCAGAGTTATCCGCATTATTTTGATGCTGCAATTATCCGTATAATATCGGCATCGGGACCAGATTTTGACTTTATGAACGCATTTCCAAATAATGCAGATAATTGCCATGGTGCGATCACAAGGTCACCCTTTTCCAACACAACTGCATCGGAGGGGGCATGTGCAGTTGTCATGACGATTATCCGCCTTTTTACAGGACGGGCGCTCGTAAAAATAGTGCGTATTATTTTCGGAGTTTGTGAACGCAATTTTTATTGAATTATCCGCATTACTCTCAGGCCGCTAATGGGAGGATGGGTTTATGAAAGGGGTTTTAGTTTGCTAAAGTATTGTGTATGTTGAGGCCAGAACAAGTTCTCTTCAATTTACAAGTATTTTGGGTATTGGGTGGGTGTGATAGCACATCCATGTAAATTAACTTATATAAGGTTTTCATTTGATCCATTTTGTACAATGGTAGGCATACATTTTTTTCAGTCTGATGGCTCTCCTAAGATATTGATTTCTGCATGAGTTACAAGGCATTCAGAACTAAAATGATGAATAATATGTAACAAAGAAAAACCTTGTATCCTAAAAAAAAAACATTTTTCCAAGCCATAAAGGAATATGATTTTTTTTCCCATAAAACATTATTTTGTTATGCACTATAATGGATGATTGGTAGTTTGCATGGTTACTCGTATGAGGCATAACCAAGGTTTATGTCTTTGATTGTTGGGTTCATATTGTAACAAACTGTGGGAAATAAAAGTTTCTGATGAATCACTCAATTATTATTTTATATCATTAATGAGTAATGACTAATGACATAATAATTTTTCTTTTTGAATGAAATTTCTCAATCCACAGATGTATGTGTATGTTAAAAATGGGAGTGTAATTGCTTCTATTGATATTAGATTTATAAATAATGTTCAAATTATTATTGTGGTGATATAGAAGTTGAGTTAATTCTGGCATTGACATATATTTTTATATTAAAGAATTACTTTATGAAAAATTTTCTTAGAAACATTAAAAAGAAAAGCATTTTTAATTCATTCATTAAAATACTATATCGAACAGTTCAGTATAAACAATTGAGTTTGAAATCTCTAGTCACAATTTTTGTTGTTTGTGTTGATATTATGAGACGTAACTTTGTGTGTTTTTAGTTTTGATTTTCGGCTTTGTACTACACAGGAAATGTTATTTCCTGAAATTGCAAATAATTTTAGTGTAGATTCATTTGTTGAAAACTTGCAATTATTACATGCATCAGTTTCATAATATTCCCTTTTGTTTGCGTACATTATGACATAACTTTTGCCATGTACTGTATATACTGTGCATTTACGTAAATGCAGGGGCAATGCTATGGGCGCATATAGGTGACTGCATCCTATGATCTTACAAATATTACCCAAAAAAATTTAAAGAAAGAAAAAGAAACAAAAAGTAGTGAGAACTTAGAGAATGAATAAGAGAGAGAGAGAGAGAGAGGACTGCTTTGTTATATAACTTGTCAATTACATGTAGTAGCAAGTTTTCACAATTGCAACAGGGACAGATCTTGCAACTTAGTAAATCTGTTAAAAATGCCTATCAATCACAATGGACAGCTCAGAGGTCTTTGTCGAAAATTATTGAACTGGGACAGCATGTACACCTTATTCAGAGCTGATGAAAACTTGCAGATATTGTTTGTCCAGAGTCTAGTACCTCACTGCTGTTTTGATTCACAAATTTTTGACAAAGGCTGCTTTGTCATCAAGGGCTTTTGACAATAGATTCTCTACATTCCAGAAAGCGTCTGGGTAGTAGTTGTGAAAACTCCTTAATATCACCTATTGGATGACCATTGTAGTTCAAGAAGATGATCTTCAAATTAAAAATTTGAACGTAGGCCCATAATGACTCTCTTGAGTATAAGGCCTATTTTTCTTTTACACATATTTTGTCTGTGGAAATAATGGATTAAACAAGAGGAGTCACAGCAATATAGGGCCTTTTCACACATGAATCTTGAATCGTCATTATAATGATGATTGCTATTGTAAATCGTGACTGTGTTTAGCGTACGTGATTCTAATAATGTTCTACACATATGCTAACTATTTGTCATTAGTTTTTCACTGGAATCATCATTCAAAATTACAATTTTTTACTGTGTGAAAGGGCGAATAGAGTGATTTGTGCCAAGTAACTTTCCAGTTCATTTTTCATAAACTCAGACAATCCCCATGCACTCTTGAACTTGGCCTGGAATCATCTTCCCCCTTTAACTCTGCTCTCACGGTCATGAGGACTGTGACAGTTGGAGAAAAGAGAATAAAAGCTAAAAGAAAGTTAGAGAGACACATGTTATCACCATCTCAAATAACTTCCGAGGTTTGGCTTGGGGAAATCAGACAAGTGAAAGTACTTTGTCTCTGACTCAAACAGAGTACATTCATGAAGGAATTTTATTTCATTTTTTCAACTTGAGGGTATGATTATGGAGATATTACATGTATATCCTCATGGTAAAATATCTAGATTTAGTTAAAGGATTAATTATTTTATGGAGCATTGCACTTTTTATAGTTATAATAATAAGTATACAAAATTTATAAAGCGCTTTATACGAAAGTTTCAAAGTGCTAAGAAAGAAAGAGGAAAAAAGAATACAAGATATCTCAGTAAAAGAACATCAAAGGAACTGAAAATGAAAACACCATTAAGAAAATTAATTATATGTACAAATAAAGAGATAATCGGCGAATACACAACTTAGATATAATGGGTCGATAATCATGTAGGCCTATGTAAATCTAAATAATCCTAATAACTAAAGTAAAAAGTAATTGATGAATATGTATGTTTTGGGTTGATGATCAATCAATAAGTTTACCAATTATAATGTTTTGCTAAGGTAAATTGTAGATTCTGAGAATTAGCAATTGTTTAAACTTATAAAGAGTGCTGGGCTTTCCTTATACATACATGTATAATCAGTCGCTAATCTTTGTATTCTGCGACACTGATTGAGTTTGAAGGAAACTTGGGGTGTGCTCAATGTCCTCCATTCCAGGTCGTAAAAGTGAAGGTCTTTAAAATCATGATTCGGAGGAACATTTATACGTCAAACAGGATGCGTTTATAAACGTGATCACCTCAGATTTTACGACTTTGAGCATCGCGAATGTGACAATGAACACAAATGAGTTTTAAAAATGTCTTTAAAGAGAAATTCCAGTAGTTGCAGTAAACACTGATTTCATGAGAAAGTCTGTAAAACAAGGCTTAATTGTCAGTATATCATCGAGGATCTAGATCTGGTGCAGTTACATTAACTGAACTTTGTGAAATCTTGAAATCTACGCTGAAAAATGTTCACACCGAAGATCCCCAACACAGATAAGCGCACGTGGGACAACGTATAATTATTGCATAGGGCGTCGGGCCCGACGCCCTACCCGATTCCTGTGCTTATTTGCTGATTTCTCAGCAATTACACAATTTCTTCCAGAATTCTTTGGCACATGCGTTTTATTTATACAAACAGACACTTTGGTGGTCATTTCATTGGATTCTTTACGAGCTCATTTTGATATCGTTACCAAAACTAGCATTTACCTTTAAATTTGCTTTTGCAGTGGAAGCCTACACAAGCAGGTGTCAGAATTGACCTTTCTTGTGATAGGTCAAACTGTGCAATAAAGCTGTGCTAATGAAAGCGGGAAATTTTAAGACGATCAACAAATAATCGGCTTAATATTTTCCACACTCAAGAATGCACCGCTGATTGTGTTTGTGTTCTGTATTTTTGTAATTGAGTTTTCAATCATGATTCATGTTGCTCTTTAAATTTGAAAGTCGAAATTGAACACTCCCTTGGGCTGATGAGAACTGCCCCATGGTTATGAATGAATGAGAGCTTGAACTTCTGGTGAAGTTATTTGGCCTGCGATGGGCGGGGAGCAAGAGTTCTACTCTCACTTTCAAGACTATTAGAAAATAGTATACTGATTTAGGACTTCTGCATTTTCTTTTTTGGAAACTATACTTAGGAGGTATTCTTCTATTGAGAAATGAGATATTTATACATGTACATGTAGATGAAAAGAAATAGCAAGCAAGTTTAATATTTGAATTACATGCATTTGGCCTTCGATGGGAACAAGAGTTCTTCTCTCACTTTCAAAACTATTATCAAATAGTATGTTGATCTAGGACTATTGCATTTCCTCTTTGGAAAAGTGTATTGAGGTATTGTTTTTTGAGGTACTTATACACCATATACATGAAAAGATATATTATTCTTTTAATTTCAATATCCATATTGAAAATAATATACTTTTTCAACTCTATGCACTTTAGACTTAGAGACCATAGCTTCTCTTTCTCTGACATTGAAACCAGTTTCAATGATTTTTGTCTCACCTGCGAAGCAAAGTAAGACTATGGGCGCCGCTTTTCCGACGGCGGCGGCGGCGTCAACATCAAATCTTAACCTGAGGTTGAGTTTTTGAAATGACGTCATAACTTAGAAAGTATATAGACCTAGTTAATAAAACTTGGCCATAAGGTTACTCAAGTATTACTGAACATCCTATTAGAGTTTCATGTCACATGACCAAGGTCAAAGGTCATTTAGGGTCAATGAACTTAGACCATGTTGGAGGAATCAACATTGAAATCTTAACCTGTGGTTAAGTTTTTGAAATGTCATCATAACTTAGAAAATATATGGACCTAGTTCATGAAACTTGGACATAAGGTTAATCAAGTATCACTGAACATCCTGCATGAGTTTCACATCACATGACCAAGGTCAAAGGTCATTTAGGGTCAATGAACTTTGGCCAAATTGGGGATATCTGTTGAATTCCCATCATAACTTTGAAAGTTTATAGATCTGATTCATGAAACTTGGACATAATAGTAATCAAGCATCACTGAAAATTTTGTGCAAGTTTTGGGTCTCATGATTAAGGTCAAAGGTCATTTAGGGTCAATGAACTTTGGCCGAATCGGGGGTATCTGTTGAATTACCATCATAACTTTGAAAGTTTATTGGTCTAGTTCATTAAACTTGGACATTAGAGTAATCAAGTATCACTGAACATCCTGTGCACATTTCAGGTCACATGACCAAGGTCAAAGGTCAATGAACTTTGGCCGAATTGGGTGTATCTGTTGAATTACCATCATAACTTTGAAAGTTTATGGATCTGATTCATGAAACTTGTACATAAGAGTAATCAAGTATCACTGAACATCCTGTTCGAGTTTCAGGTCACATGATCAAGGTCAAAGGTCATGTAAGGTCAATGAACTTTGGCCATGTTGGGGTTTTTTGTTGAATAACTATCATATCTCTGTAAGTTTATTGGTTTAGTTCATAAAAAGTGGACATAAGAGTAACCATGTATCACTGAACATCTTGTGCAAGTTGGAGTAGTATTCAAAGTCAGCACTGCTGCTACATTGAACCGCGTGATGCAGGTGAGACGGCCAGAGGCATTCCACTTGTTTTAAAATTGTTATGAAATCTCTCAGTTGTAGAATACTATTCTACAGAAACCATGATGCATGAGTTGTTTTTCTGTCTCTTCTTGTATCAGCATTGAAATGGGAAATTAAATTAAAAAGATTATCTACGTATGTATCCAACTAGTGAGTGTAAGAAATCTACTGTCATAACAGAATCTATTGTATCAGAAATGAAGAAGGAAAAAGATTGCTAATGTCTTGTAGATCCAATATGAGTCTTGAATTAATATAGATTATTAACCATGTTTTGAAGTTCTGATAGTTTTAGAATTAGAAATCCAGACACATTTTTGTCAGGACAAGGAAAAAACTAATTTCAATAGTCAAGACTGATTTGTGTCAAGTACCTCTTGTTTTTGAAACTTGAATAGAAGTCTCCAAGTACAGACTGTCTAGTGTATGGAATTGGGACAACATAATCGTCATTGTAAACTGTGAATTTAGACCATTTATAAGAACGGGATAGGCATGTTCATGGAAATTTTTTTTATACAAAATCATATTCAATCTATTAAAATACATATTTTTTTCAATATATTTTTAGTATTTGACATGTCAAATGGAATGATCATTAAAAGTTTTGACATTCATTGTGACTCAATGGTTAAGTGCTTGCCTCATGATAGCCTACCTGTACATGTATGTGGAAGAAATATCTGCCAGCAAGCCTTTTACTCTGTTTTTCACATTTTTTTTGGCTCTGGTTCCAAGACAACATCCTGAATTGCTATGGCATTTGATACACCATCTTCCTCTCTGTCTTGCTCTATCCATAGTAGGTCCATGCTCTATCCATCCACCTGTTGATGGGCTTGAGGTCGCGACCTGTCTCTGACCTTTAGCTGTCTGGTGCCTGGGTCTTCCATAAACACAATTAAGGGATCCCCAACCCTGTTTTATGAGGGGGAAATGGGGCTTCACATTTCATAGAGATACTACTGAAGTTTACAACCAAAACAATGGATTCTCTGTATAATTTTAGAATGACTTATGATGGGGAAATAGTGGCTTGATTTTCTGCTTCTTGAAGAAGGCCAGTGTTTTTTTTTTGGAAGCCATTTTTTTTATGACAGACTAGAAATTGATAAAGTGCTACCAGAGTTTGAACTAAACATCTTTGAAAAATACAATCCTTGGGTTAAAACTGTATATCTATAAACAACGTCATATATGCCTACACCCAATTTTGATGATTTTTTTGATGATTGTAAGACTTTTCTCTGATTATTTAAATCAACTCAATAGACACCGTTCTCACTACGTTCCTAAAACTAATTTCGTGGAAACTAGTTTAAAGCACAGAGAGAACGGTTGAAGTGGTCTTTGAAGTGATCTTCCAAACCAGTTCGGAAAACCACCTCGCGATGTCGTTTTCATGAATGCTTTCGCCTTGGTAAACTGGTTTTAGCGTAAGTGAGGACACAACCGCTCTACTCCACACGACAGGGGTAGAATGCCTACGCTGCAGTTTCGAATTTTGCGCGAAACAGTGTCACCCCATTGAGAGTGTTTCCATAGCAACGAGATCGCTTTACATGAAGTGATTTTTAAAACCTTTTTCGTGTGATCCAGTGTGAGCACTAGCAAAGGCGATCTTCCAAACTGGTTTCCTGAATCGGTGTCCAGAAAACTAGTTTTAGAAAGCGTAATGAGAACGGCATCTTATTGTTATGATGGAAGTGACCCGTATGCATTCACAAATTGTCCTCACCGGATTGTTATTGAGATGATGTGCTTTACATTTAAACTTAGCCTGATACTGAATAATTAATGTTCTTAATTTGATTTTTAATGACACTTTTCCCTTTTTCTTTATTTTATTTTTTATCTTAGGTATTGGGGTTCATTCACATCGGGCAAGTCTTCTGGATAGATTGAAACGTTACGATATCGTCGTCCCACATCGGTTAGACAGTAGACATCGGAGAGAAGCCAACACATTGACCCAGGTGAGGAAGACGCAGAGACGGCTGACATTTTCATGATTCTCCTTTTCATGTTGTCGGCAGACGTTGCTGTCAGCATATTCATTAGCTGGTAGAGATGGTTAGATTGTTGTTAGAAATGGGATGATGTCATTGGACTGCACACTTATATGCAAGCCCTATATTTGTGTCACCTGGTACCTGTATCTGAAAAAAAAAATTGTCTGTGACATATATGTAGATAGGGGCAAGGGGGGATGTGCACTGGGAAGAGAATAAATTAAACTTGGCCTCGGGGCTGTTTTGACCCCCCCCTCCGAGATGCTGAAAAGAGTCTTGGATAGTCCCCATTCACTGCAATGTTACAGCTTATTCAATGTTGCAGATTTAGGCAGGAGGTTGTGAAAACTAGCCCCCCCCCTAAAAAAAAAATATATAGATGTATATTTAGAATTAAATTTTCTGGCCCTGGGCATCATTTTCAGTGGGAAAGAACATGAAAATAAGTCAGCAAAAGTAAAAAAAAAATCCAACAATAAAAAAGACAAGGGGGAAGGAAACTGGAGAAAAACCTCTTGTTGAACTCATGAAAAACAAGGAAAAAGTTACTGGTAAAAAGTGGCAATGAATTTTGGAAGGGGCTTGGTTTTAATGTTAATCCTCGATTTTTAAATTGCCATGAGTAGATATTTTTCATCAACAGTGTTTGAACCAGTCTGCTGAGGTTCAAGTCCAACCCCAGCCATATGGCATGGTTTGCATGTCAGACTGTTATGCTGCCAGTCAATGAGGCAGACCATATCAGAGTTCAAGAAGAGGATGATGTTTCAGATGCCTTCCAGCCATCCATTCATTCTATCCATCAGTCATGGCATTCCTGTCGTCTACGGCTTGCTCTATATGTCTCCCATCTCTTTCGGTTTATCCTGTGCCTTTATAATCCTAGTCTGTGTTTTATTATGTTGTCCCAGTTCTTAATATTCAATATAATAATAGTAATAATAATATAGGATATTTATATTGCGCACATTTCCACCTTGTTAGGTGCTCAAGGCGCTCCTATATTACCCGGCTAAGCTAGGCGTTCATAGCGCACACAGCTTCTTAAGGAATTACTTCCTACCGGTACCCATTTACCTCACCTGGGTCGAGTGCAGCACATCGTGGATCAGTTTCTTGCTGAAGGAAATTACGCCATGGCTGGGATTCGAACCCACGACCCTCTGTTTCAAAGTCCGAAGACTAATCCACTGGGCCACAACGCTCCAACAATTCATGCTGTTTGCTAGAGTTACCCATTTCCAATTTCTTTGCACACAAACTACCCCATATTCTCATTCTTTATCGACTTAAATACCTCTATGAAACAAAGTTTGAGCTATATTTATGTAGAAATCAGTGTATGGTTGGCAGTTGTCCGTTGGTCAGTCAGTCATCCCAGTGAATTTGTTAAAATCAAACTGCTTCCTCAATTTTGTTCAGTGTTTGTCACACACACTGTCCTTGAAATGAAGATGTGCACGACCCATTTTTGAAATGAGAATGGTATACAATGTTCTGTTGATGAAACATGGAAGTAGGCCTATATTTTAAATGAACTCTGACTTTATTTTACAAATCTAACAAAGAATGTTTAATAGTTGTTTATTTTAAGATCTGCAAATGGAAATCACGGTATCAATATTATTTTCTTGATTGATTTCCTTTGACAGTCAATGAAGTACAAAAAAATTGAATTTTAAATTTCCACTCTCTTTTAAATATATCTCAAGAAAAGTCTCTGTACATTTCAAAGCCACCCAAAACTTTATTGTTGATATGAACATACCACACACATACCTGAGGCTTGGCGCGAGGGATATCAGATACCATAAAACAACTTGGGGTATACAATAGTGCGTTCTGATTAGCGCACTGGGACGCGTTGTAATGCCTCCGGTTATGTTATTATTCTAAACCACTTTGACAGTGTTACAGGGATAACTTCCACAAATGTCAGAAAGTGGAAGGGTTGTTTCAAAGAAATGAAACACTGGTTCATTCTTGTCTTTAAATAGACTCTGTCAACCAAAACCCCTTTTGAGGAGTTTTTGCTTTGGATGTATCATATTTTAATACTGCATTTGGAAAATTTAAATCTGTTGGTTTGCTTTTGTGACACCTCAAAAATTTTAAATAGAATAAAAGTAAAACAAATATGTAAATAGAATATCAAATTTTTATTGAACCTCTACTTTGGCAGGTGAACTTTTGTCCCTCCTTTTCCTTATATCAGACAATGAAGATCATATCTTGAAAATATCAGCCCATTTCATGGATGAGAAGTGCTTATATATACTGTATAGAAATATATTGTGGATATTTTTATTTTTATTGGGTATCCGACCAAAATCGTCATTATGCAATCTTGTTTTGGGGGCATAGGCATACACATTCAAGTCATTTTGTACCAAAATGGAATAGTGACAGGGACTTGTGGGGGATTTACAAAAAATTTAAGATAATCTTTGATAGCTGGTCACTTGTTGAATATGAAATGGCCATGGTTAATAAAAAGAACAAACACTTCCTAACCTACATTCTTAAGGACCGTCTGCACCAGCCCGAGGTTTCAAATTAGGACGCTTTTTCAAATCCGGCAAATTATCCCGATCTGAACAATCTTGATATTATTTGAAAGGAGATGCAAATATTGCGCTAGTTTGCAGGATTAATCTCGAGATTGCAATCTGAAGTCAACTTCAGATTATTTGCAAATAAGCTCGCTATTTTACCAATTATCCTGCTAATTCTACAATATTTTATATTATACAATTCAATTTTTACATATTTGACAATAGGAACAAACTTGACTGAACCATAAAATGTTAAACAATGGTTATTCCACATGTTCAGGGAGAAAAAAAACATTGTTTCACTGGACAATGGGGAGAAAATTGAAATATTTCATATTTCATATCATAAAATACAAAAGAAATAGTGAGTGATGTCATAATTTCCCTCATTTGCATAACAAACTGGAAGTGCATATATAAACTGGTTTGTGAAATTTTAAAATGTCAAAAGTTTCATATTTTACATCCGATTTCGATGAAATTTTCTGCGTTGTGCTTGTAGAGTTTTTCTCTTACATGTATTTAAATCAACTTTTTGTTGGGGTGGACTTGTCCTTTTATAATGATCAATGCACATCCATTCTTACACTGCACAAGTCATGATGAACATTCACTATGCAGTACAGTCATACTAAAATTTACTACACTTTATCCTTGATCAATCATGCATGAAATATGAACTTTGAAAACGCACAACAGAAGCCTAATGTTCCGCTGGTTCACCCTGAACCCTCTTGTGGTTCAAAACCACCCACTTGACTCCAGTGCGCACCCCTCCTGGCATCAAAGCGCCCCTCTTGTTGTGGTCTGGCAAGGTTAATACCCTACACCTCCTCCCAAATAGAGGGGCATGAAAGGGGTGCATTGTGCATTTGTGGGTTAAGGTAGATTTATAGGGTCTTAAACTACTTTTGTCATTGATCCCCCAAGATTTTGCAACAGCCCCCCCATACTAAACAAAAGATTCTTTTCAGACATTCTATTTTATGAGAGAATTCTGTAGTGATGTGCTTTGGGTTGGCAAAAGTGTGTCAAGGATTTTGACATGGAAGTGGAAATTAAGTGCTTTCACATTGATCTATCCTCTCACAAAAATAATTATGCCAAAGAGGAATATATACCCCCAAAAAGAAATAATTGTAATTTTAGTAGGCAGGACCCTTTTTTCAAAACATGTGCCTTGTGTTTATTGCAATGCATGGTAGGGCAGAATTCCAATGCGCTGTGAAAAAAAGTGTTTGTTGATCAAAGCGCTTAGGCCTACTTGTTTCCCATGTTGCTTATTATTATAATAGTGCTCATTATAGAAATGATACAGAATTTAAAATTGATACTCTTAATGATATTTAGAAATATTTTGATAATATATTCTTGTTTGTTATGAATTTTAGTTGTCATGTGACAGATGTAGAGGTACTGTAACTTAGTGGATAGGTCTTCAGACTTTGAACCGCAAGGTCTGGCTCAGGGGTTTGATTCCCACTGCCACATTCCTTTGACAATCTACATTTGCCATTCTCCACCCAGGTGTAGTGTATGTGTACCCGGAAGGAAGAAATTCCTTGAGGCTTGAATGCTTAATCGATTAGCCTTGCTAATCTGGGTAAGCACTAAGTAAAAATCGCATATATAGTTTATAGATCTGTCTCTGTTGAAACTTTGTTCCTGAACATATATATACAAATAGGCTATGATAAATTTCCAAGAGATGACAATGTAAAAAGTAAAATCTTAAATAAAAATGTGAAAATATTTTTTTCAAATGAAATAGAATTGCACATACCTGTTGGATAAGGTTAAAAAGTATGTGGTGATTTAACCTTAAATGAATTGTTATACACATCAAGACAAGACCTAGGCCTATATGAAAACTAAATCACCACTGTCACATTTACAGTTGACTTGAAACAAAGATTCAAGGGAACGATTTACATTTGGGATAGATCTAGGAAATAACCATCAAATAGATATTCAAAATGCAAAGCACGTTGATGTGTATATTGATGCCACTTGAGGATATCGAATGGATGCTCAGAAATGGTATATCCTTATGTTCAGACAAAAATGATGTAATACCAATACAGTGCGTCCCAGAAAAAACGAAACCGGGATTTAACGATGATTTATCACAAATACAATAGACAAATGACCTACCAATGTAAAGCTTAGAATCTCCTATTTCATCTGATATTACTTAGATTATTCCTCATTTACGCATGAGTGAGCAAAAACAATTTGAAGAAAGATACCAAAAGCTCATTTGGCGGGGGGTTTCTGAATTTCAAAAAGAAAATCACATGCCTAAAAAGTTCAATTAAGTTATGATAAATCATCTAAAATTTTCGGTTTTGTTTTTTGTGGGACGCACTGTATATTGGTGAGGTGTTGTGGCCTCGTGGATTAGTCTTCAGACTCTGAATCAGAGGGTCATGGTTGTAATGTTGCTAAACGTTGCATTCTTTAACCCGATCTAAGCACTGCAACCCCGATCAGGCTCTCAATCATTCAGGAATTCCTTCCTGCCAGTTACCCCTTTACTACCCCTGGATTGAGTGTGGCAAGTAAAAGATAAATGCCTTCCCATAGGACACCAGTTCTGCAGTGGTATTTAAAGGTTTGAACCCCGGACCCTGTGGTTCAAAGTCCCAAACTTATCTACTGAGCCACAACAGCTCTATAAATTTCTTTGTCCACTTTTGTTTGAGTCTGAACATGCTGCAGATTTGGTGGTCACCAGGTATATTGCTGGTAGTAACTCAATATAGTTTTGAGAAATGTTTGCCACTTTTCTAACAACTGCTATACTCTCTCTGCTAATCGGGTCCTGTAACTAGATCAGCTCTTGAATGAAAAACAAGAGGAACACTGTTGCTTTTGCAATGTCATGTGGTCGTGATTGGTACAGCTATACAGTAGGCTGATTTTCAAGGTTCCTCATATTACTTGTTTTGTGTTAAAAATAAAAAAATGTAATAGTAGGGCACTAGGAAGGGGAGCTGTTTACTTCTTAAAATTTCGATTTATATTATTATACAGGGCTGTTTAGAAAACAGGCTTAGACTATTAAAAGCCGATGGACATATTAATGGCATCCTTAAAACATAAAATAATTTTGTTTAGAATTTAAAGTCAGTTCCTCATTTTCAGTATAGCTTGGTTTTCCTCACACCCACAAAAATTACCCTTACACCCTTCCTCCTCCCTTTCACTCTGTAAAATGCATCTCCTTTAAATCTCATTCACCCACTCTCTTCAGTGACTTGCTTCTTCATTGTCTTTGATCATCCCTTCCCCTGGGAGCATTCATGGGACAACTAAATTCCCCTTTCAGGGCCTACGTTTTCAATAAACATGACCAATAACCATACAAAAACATGAAAAATATGACCATACAATTGTGATTTTATGAATGTACACCACCCCCTCCCAAATTGTTCCATGGGCCTTGCTTTTCAGAACCGAAGGCCTCACATCTTCTTTATGAAGAAATGCATCATACAAATCAATAGATTACAGGAGATAACATGGTGTACAACTGTACATTGGTTTTTAGTGATTGTGAACACAAATGTTAAGTCCGTCTTCTTTTTCTGTCAATCAATATTTGATCTAATTATGTAAGAATGAAATAAACATCAAAGGTAGATGAGAGATCATGATTTAATAAGACCCAGAGTCTTGAAGATAAAGTCAACCGTTGGTGTCATTGACATCTATCTTGAAGAGATAATGGCTGCCATTGTTGACACAGGAAGCCAATAAATTTACACTCAGGCTTTGAGTAAATTGAACTTGCGGTCAACCTTGATGAGAAGTAGGTCGAGTTTGTACTTACCAAGGATTGAGGCATTGATGGAGTCATCTTTTTTAATTGTATCAGTAATCCAGAACTAACCTGCTTTACAGACCACTTGTCTATAAAGACCAGGCTCTGATTTAAGAAAATGTTGATTTGAATCAACAGAGAAAAATCGGACAAGCACAATGCTGAAAATTTCATAAAAATCGGATGTAAAATAAGAAAGTTATGACATTTCAAATTTTCGCTTCTTTTTAACAAAATAGTTATATGAACGAGCCAGTTACATCCAAATGAGAGAGTCAATGATGTCACTCACTATTTCTTTTGTTTTTTATTGTTTGAATTATACAATATTTCAATTTTATAAAATTGATGGTTGGGACCTCCTTGCCTAAAGCACATAATTTTATAATAATGGAATTCCACGCGTTCAGGGAGGAATGAAACTTCATTTCACATGACAATGACGAGAAAATAAAAATATTTCATATTATAAAATACAAAAGAAATAGTGAGTGAGTGATGTCATCAGTTCCTCATTTGCATACCGACTGAGATGTGCGTATAACTGTTTTGTGAAATGAAGCAAAACTTTAAAATGTCATAACTTCCTTATTTTACATCTGATTTTGATGAAATTTTCAGTGTTATGCTTGTTGAATTTTTTTCTCTTTTTATTCAAATCAAGTTTTTGTTGGGTGGACTTGTCCTTTGATAATAATAAATTTATTATCAGCCAATGAAATGAAATGATTTCAGTAGCTTGTAACTGTTAATTTAAATTTGTCAGCTTTACAAGTTTTATGAAATGGGCCCCAGGGTCCAATTCAATATTACATGTTGTAATAAAAATTTGCAAAACAGTTGAGAGCTACTGAAAACCTTCAAAACGATTGGCTGATGGTAGGTTTCGTAGAAATTGTACTTTATGAAGTCTTTATGAAACAGGGACCCAGCTCTTCTAGAAATCCCATGTTTTCAGTTTATTTCAGGGTTTCTATTTGGACACTTTTTTGCAGTCTGCATTGATTGGGATTATGGGAAAGGTGAAAACAGTTTACAAAATTGTATGATAGTACAAACATTGATTTACTGCAAAAGTCCACCTCAAAGGAATTCTCTCTTCAGATGCTCTAACATCAGGAAAAAAAGGGGCTATCCCAGAGCCCTGGAAATTTTTTTTTTTTGAGCCCCTGAAGTTTCCATAGGGTTCAATGAACGTCAACCTATATATAATGAAATACATTGTAGCAAATTCTTGTTGTGCTAAAAAGTTGACTCAGGAAAAAAAATGTATTCATGCTCGACATTTGAAATTTGATGCCCCCCTTCTGGAAATAAATATTTGGTCTACAATATTTATTTGCGGTCCAAATCATGCATTTCTGACTAACACCTGTGACACACATCGAATATATTTATTTCTGGTCATTTTGGTGATTCTCAAATCTTACAACATTCTTTAGTTTTTAGATGCCTTACAACATTTCTCTTTTTACCCTTTGTGACAGTTAGATTTCCCCCCACAATTCAAATTTTAAAGTAAATCTAAAAGTTATCATTAAAGTTGTTTATCGTAAAAATAGAATGCCTGGACATAGGCGGATCTGTAGATGTGAAGTTTTTGCAGACGTTTATTTATTAGAACCTTTGGGACTAACCTTTTCAGTTACACCACCAGCTGAAAGAAGTAACCAAGGCTTCAGCCAAGAATCTCTGCATCAGTTTGGAACTTCCCCCATGTATCACAGGCGCATGCCACAAAACCTAGTTGTGTAAATTCCATCGTTTACTTTTTTCACTATCGAAATTTGTTTTCCGAGTCATAGTGATTTAATTTTATTTAAATGAACTCCAATTCATGGAGTTTGTTCAGAGGTAATAGGAAGAGACAGGGTCATAGAACTGATAAAAACTGGGCTGACTCATAGTCATGAGATACGTCTGCGGCTAATCTCATCCATCAACCAGCTTATCTCATGTCTGATTGGTCGGAATGACTAGGTCACATGATACCAAACAAAATAACATACAAAAGCTAAAGGCCCTGCTTCTCTGGGGCCATGCAGTTTCATCAAAAGTTGCAACTATTGTAACTGTGTCACTATAGCAAGCAACCACATTAAAGACAGTTACTTTATCGAGGGTCTCATTTCTCATAAACTTGTTATTATTACAAATGCACCATTTCTATAACAAATTTACTATCAGCCAATCAGATTGAAGGATTTCAGTAGCTTTTAACGGTTATTTCAAATTTCTTATTATAACAAGTTTTATGAAATGGGCCCCAGGATTAGTTGAAAAAACCGGTGATTCAGCTGTTTGTTTTTTTTAATTTGAATTTATTGAAATGAACTACAACTTTGTGAAGGATGAACTTGGCCTTTGAATAAATTATGAGTGAAAATAATGTAAGTTTATGTCTAGAGTTTGAGTGCCGTGGTGTAGTGGTTCTTATTCTCGCCCTTCAATCAGAGGGCCATGAGTTCTAATTCCAGCCATGGGGTTATATCCTTCAGCAAGAAATTTATCCTGGTTATGTTGCAGTCAACCTAGGTGAGATGAAAAGGGTTTGGCAGAATTCTTTTAATTGCAAGAACACATTAGCTCTGCTAAAGCCAGGACAATTGTATTGCATAAACAGAGTGCTTTGCTGGAGACCTCTGAAGTGATATAGCCCTGTACACTTTTATTATAAATCGCAGATGTGAAAAAAATATGTCCTTTAAATCATGTCTTTGCTGAGGAACTGAACACCTTCCACGAAGCCTCTTTCATGATTACTTTCGATGATAAGCAGCTTTCACCGCAACATTTCCAATGGTTGGGAGTCATTGACATAATGAGGCCTGCTCATTTCAGACCATCATTCATACAATTAAGCAGGATATTAGATGTCATATTGGTTGATATTAAATGACCTGAATCGCTTTGCTGAATCCTGATATGAAAACCATTCCTTTGGGGGGATGGGAAGTTACTTGAGTTAATGTGATTCGAATGGGTTTTAGCATTTGTTTATAGAAGAACTGAAGGATTACGAGCGATCAATTGCTGGGAAATTAAAGACGAACTAAAATTCAAACGCTTTTAAGATTGTCTTTAAAGAATGTTTCAATGAGTTCGTCTTTTTTCACATTTAGAAACGTCATAACGTAAGTTTTCCTAAAGATAGTTGATTTGATATAGCATAATTGTATTTGAGTTCATTTGAATGCAGTGGAAATGACTCACTCTGTTGATCAGATAGTAAGTACAGCAATTGAAAGTGGTGTTCATCGCTAATAATATAAATGTATTGTGATACTGATTACAACTTTTTGGCATAACTTTGTCGTCAACTTTTTATTAGTCTAGATCTGGATGTTAATAGTTATTCTTTTGGAAACCGTACATCAGTTTTCTCCCTTTTCACCTACTCCTACTAATAATTATTCTAAAGAAATAACTACTAACGTCCAGTAATGACTGCACAGAAACGTTGTTGCATGTAGATAGAGGCCCTGTTACAACCGGTTATGTGGCAGCGAGGCAAATGTTGCAACAACACATTAAAATCAATATTTTGACTTCATAATCCGAAAGATGTGACTGGGCTTACTGTGTGGCCGGCACTGATCTAGACTAAGTTTTGATATGCTAGCTTTAATTTTCAATGGATCACATCTTATCTTTTAACAGGTTCAGATTTATAGCCTACTGAAAAATTGCCGGGGGGGGGGGTGCATTTGAAGACTGTGTTTCCTCAGTACCCTGTAATTAAAATGGCACACAAGCCTTAGGGATTGGGAATTATGGAGGGGTTGATTATTAGAAACCCTTTCACATTGAACTTTAAAGATTATGCCTTTTGGTGGCCATAAAGATATTAAACTGATACTTCTAGGTCAAATAAAATCAATCCTTGCTTTATTAATTTTGGGTAAATTGCTCTGTGTTGATGTAGAATTTGAGTTCCATTTCAATATCCCATGAAGATCAGTGGCATAATCTACCCATAGGGCTCATTATTTTTTCTGCTGAGTCACATTTGACTCGGAGTGACACCAGACAGGAGTCTGAGATAAAGTGATTAAATTTCTAAATAAACTTGACTCTGAGTGGTGTGCAGGGATAATTTTCCTGGTATTTCATCACAATTTACCCCACACAATTTTTTTTTGTCACAGATTTTTACATAGTACTGTAACAGAACCTAGTGAACAGCTTTCTCTTGTGACCAAAAATGCCAATCAAATTTGGTTGACAGCAAAATCATTCACTAGTGTTGCATTGGCTAAGAAAAGAAAAAAATTCTGAGTCACTTTAACTTAGAAACGAGTCACTGACTTGAAAACCAAGTTGACTGCCAGCTAGCACCATTCTGAGTGCAGGAAAGATTTAGCTAGGGGAAAGTACTGAAATTGCACCCCTCTCCAACATCTGAACCAATTTCTTTCCTGTTTTTTTTCAAAAACTTTTTGCCTCTCTTACCTCCCTCCCCCAACGGGAAACTCGCCTGTGACACATGGCCCCAGCCCCCCACCCCTTACACCACATGTGAAGATTACTCTGTAATGTCAGAATTACATGCTGATTACGCTTCAATTTTATTTGCTTTTAATATAGTTCATTCTAATCTACAATGTAATATAAAGCACAGGAATATTTTGCATTTTAATACAATTTCATGATTTGTTTTTAATTTTTTTTCTTTTTTTTCATTACTCTTTATTCTTTATCATTAAATAATGTTCCCCCTTTTAAACAAATCTGTTGATATTTTGCAAGGCTCTTTCCAAGAAATTACTTTTTTTTTTGCTTTGGTAAACCTCAACATCATGCCTGATCTTCGATTTCTACAAGGAAAGCTGCATCTAGGATTGCAGTTTGCCAGGGGTTACACATACTTGGAGAGAAATCATGTGTCATCATAACCTTTGCCTCATGTTGGAGGTAGCTCACCATCTGGTGAACAGAAGGCTGTGATGCAGAATATTGATTAGTGCACTGTAGATTGGTAGCATTTTGTTATAAGATGAGGGATCTTTTTATGTTGCTCTGTTGAGTGATGCGCTCTAGAAAGGATTTGAAGCAAGACAACAATGACTTGATTCATCAGCAGTAGATATGAACTGAGTCAACTATTTCTTTTTCTCTCTCTCTCTTTATTCCCTTTCTCTCTCTTTATTCCCTTTCTTTCTTTCTTTCTTTCCTCCTCTTCCTGCTGTATTTTCCCCCTCGTATTTCCTGATCTCGCCATCTTTTGATCCCTCCCTTTTCCTGGTTTTATCACTGTCCTCTCCTCTTTCTGTCTCATTCTCCCTTTATTTTTTATCTTTCTTATATCTTTCCTATTTTCTTGTTTCTACAATTTTTACCATTCTTCATATTCTCTTCCCCTTTCTCCCTGTTTATTTCATTCTGTGTTCATATGTCTAATTATCTGATCTTTCACATTATTTTCTGTTATATTAATACCAGATATATTTTAAACAATACCTTCTTCCTTTCTCTTTTTCTCTATATACCTTTGAAAAACATTATGGTTGTTCCACTTTATATGTTTTGTCATTTTGCCTTAGACGAAGATTCTGCTAGGATTGAAAGCTTAGGCCCCTTTTGACTCTCTAAAAATATTTGAAGCAAGACAACAATGGTTTATTAGGCATTGATTTGGAATTATCGGAACAGTCCTGTTCTCTGAAGAAGAGTGCAATGAATGTTTTGCATGACCTCATTTATACCAAGGGCATGCACAGCTGCCTAACATTTCAATCGATCCCTGAAGGCCCATGTGTCAATTGCTTTTTTTTGCGCTGAAGGTTACGCACTTGAATGTTCTTTTGAGAGTCAGATATTGCACGCTGTACAGGGGCTTTTGCCATTGGCCATGCTATTTGCGTGCAGATGAGGCGAGAAGGTTAAAGGCACCTTCTTGCACCAGACGAACAAAAGTTGGAGATTACTTGGGCGATTCCGGATGGAGTAGACCTTGTAGGGAATTGCTAGTGGGTCCCTGTTTTGAAGATACTGATGAGAGGGGCATTACAGCCATGATGCGTTGAGAAATATATTTTGGTTAAATGGTTGCACATTCCCATAGCTTACCCCTAAAATGATCCAAGGTTTTATTGATTGGACCCATTGACCATCCCATTGGCCTCAATGACCCTCTAGTTGCCATTTGTGCTACAGTGTTCCTTGCCCTCAAGATATTGAAATGTAAAGGTCAACTCCACCCCAGAAAAAAGTTTATTTGAATAAATAGAGAAAAAGCAAACATGAATAACGCTGTAAACTGCATCAAAATTGGATGTAAAATAAGAAAGTTATGACATTTTAAAGTTTCGCTTGTTTTTCACAAAACAGTTCCATGCTCAACTCAGTAATATGTAAATGATGTCACTCACTATTCCTTTTGTTTTTTATTGTTTGAATAATACAATATTTCAATTTTTACGAAATCGACAATTAGGACCCCCTTGCTTGAACAGAAAATGTTAAAATTATGGAATTACATGTGTTCAGGGAGGAATGAAACTTTGTTTCACATGACAATGACGAGAAAATAAAAATATTTCATATTTCATATAATAAAATACAATGATGTCATCAGTCCCCTCATTTGTATGCCGACCAGGATGTGTATAATTATAACTGTTTTGAAAAATTAAGCGAAACTTAAAATTTTTTATAACTTTCTTATTTTGCATCTGATTTTGATAAAATTTTCAGTGTAATGATTGTTTGATTTTTCTCTTTCTATTCAAATCAGCTTTTTGTTGGGGTGGACTTGACCTTTAAGATCTGATACCTTACAAGTCTTTGATCAACATACTGGGGAAGTGATTTAATGCAGTTTTCAGTAACTTTGTGGTTTGGTCTAAGTTGTGAAATTTTGAATTCATGAATGCCGCATGCTCCCGGGGGGCCACTTACATTGAGGAGTGGATACCATGCGCGACCAAAAAAACATGTAAAAAGGATGTCTTTTTCACGATAGGGCACGTTACGTACGTAACGTGATAAGGGTGTCAAAAACACAAAAATAATGAAAAAAAGGGTATCTATTTCGCTAGGGTAATTATGTGTTTAGGGTCGAATTTGCGGGGATGATAAAACAAAATTAGAATGTTTCATAAAGGATGTCCTTTTTGCCCCAACATTTCGTGTTTAGAGTCCAATTTGCGCGAGGTGTAGAAGGTGGGGTCGTACTAAACCAAATAAGGTCAAGCCGACGACCGAAGGACCCGTAACAATAAAGCATTCATGTACTTGTTTAGGGGTTCATTTCAGGGAATATTTGCCAAGAGTATCGTTTTGTTTCCAATACTTGTTAAGGGTAGGGTTTCACACCCCAATACTTTTTAAGGGGTGCATATTCAGAAGATGGAAATTACATGTTTAGGGTGCTTTTTGAGACCCCTTGGTCACGCATGGTATCCACTCGTGAATGGAAGTGGCCCCCCCCCCGGGCGCATGCTAAATTAGCCTGTGCCAGATCAGTGCTATTTTGACGCTGCTATTCGCATCACCAGATCGGAGCCATTCATTATGTGTCCAAGTATTTGAATGGATGATCGTAAAACTAGCACCGCTCTGCTATGCAGTTACTGAACGCTTGTGGTGCTGACTATAAAATAGTGTGAGTCTGGTTCAGACCAGAAAAATCATGAGTTACTGAAAACAGTGTAACTAGGTTTCTCCCATCTCTTTAGAAGTTTGTTTATACTTGTCTGAGAGAGCTATGGGATTTCTATGGAAAGACAATATTTTAAAACCAGCCATTTTAGTTAAACTGCTTAAGATTGCTGATCAGTAGACTGATTAGACAAAAATACTTTGTACTTTTTTAGAACAGAGAATGCCATGAGCAAGTTTCATGTTGCTAATACTTTACTTGTGAGTCTTAGAAAGAAAAACATACTATGGAAATGAAGGGTATAGATGGAGAGAAAATAGAACAAGTAAACATACACATGTGAGACTGAACAGACGATCAGACAAATACACGGAATTAGAAAGAGAATGAGCACTATCATGAACCTCATCTTCTTTGCTGCATCTGGGGTGTTTTCATCGCCGTGGTTACAAACAAGACCAGGCGGTTTGAAATGAGAAGAGTGAAGATTGATTTCTCCTGTAAGATGTGTTTTCTATAGAGTGGAGATGGAGAAAAAGGAATGAGTGATTTGAATGAATGCCCTTATTCTAAGAAAGATTAATCAGTATTCTGCAATTTGTTAAAATTAGATAGATAGGTATATAGGTAGGTAGATAGGTAGATAGATAGATAGATAGACACAGACAGACAGAAAGATATATAGACAGATGGATAGAAAAAATAGACAGGTAATTGTATATATTGGTTTGTAGATAGGTAGGTAGATAGATAGATAGATTGATGAATGGATGGATGGATGGATATGTAGTTAGAAATGAGAAACATTTGGTAGATTAGGGAAACACATGTAGATAGACAGACAGACAGATAGATTGATAGATCAAAAATAGATAGATAGGGGAGATGTAGAGAAAGAAAGATATATAGATAAATAAATGGATAGATAGATAGAGATAGAGAAAGAAATAAATAAAGATGGATAGATAGATATATGGAGGGATAGATATATAGATGGATAAACATGTAGACAGACACACAGACAGAGATAGGATAGATCTTATAGATAAATTACTAGGTATCTGGATGTATTGCATTTATTCCATGGATGCACCATTCAATGTTCTTGGTGCATGACCATTGAACGATGGTCACATCCTCATCCTATTAGTGCCTCATGGTTTTGTTTATTTCTACTGACAGGATTAATAAATACTCATCTCAAAGTCCTCTGCATCATTCATGATCAAGACTATATAAGATCTGTCTAATGTTACAGATGGTAGAAGATGCTGTGCACTTCTTTCTCTATATCAAAGTCAAATTCTTATTTATTTGTCCAGCGAGCAATAGCTATTTCTTTTATGATTTGCATAGTATAATAGCAGTATATCAGGGATTTAAAACCTGCATAAGCTTTGGTTAAAGAGTCATTAATGTGATAATACTTGAGTATAATCTGACATTTGGTTATTGCACTTTAGAAGGTGCAATGGTCGCTTATTTTTTTTAGCCATTAAAGTTTAAATTTGTTGTTTTTCTAGTCGCTAAAATCCAAATTGGCATCTATCACCACCTCCTTGTAATGTTTGTTTTTATTCTTATTAAAATTGCCCTTTGATGACTTGTTTTATAAGTGTAGTAATTAGATATTTGAAAGTTACAGACAAATATTTTATCTTGAAATTGGCTGCTCTTTCCATATTTCAGAAAGGGTTTTTTTATAATTTTTTTTTAAAAATACAGATTTTTTATTTTGATTGGGCACCTGATTAGAATTGCATTTGGAAAATTTGTAAATTTATCCAATAAAACAATTTTTAATATCCTTCACACCAATACTGCTTTAAGGCACACATATTTTTTGTAATCTAGAAATGAATCAGAATAGTGAGATGCACTTTTTGTGGATTTACAAAAACTAGAGACATACTTTATAACTCTTCACAGAACTACTCTTATCAAGTATTTAATGCATTGTTTTTTTTTACAAATTACAAAAATTATCCTTCCTCGATATAGCAGATTATATTAATGTTTCGTAATGGTAGAGCTCTTTGTGGTTCACCAAACTTCTGCACAAAATTTTGAAATTTTGTTACAAAAATTATTCATACAAATTTATCCAAAGGTTGCAGATAAAAAATATTCTTCATTAATATCACTCTTTCTTTTTTTCCTTTATTTCTTGCTTGATTCTACAGGATGGTCATCTAACAGAGGCTAGTTTTCTTCTTCCCGCTTTTGGCAAAGAATATGTACTTGATGTTAGGTTGAATGAGTAAGTAGTACCAAACTTGGTTTATAGCAGCATTTGATAAAATACCAGTCCGTTGAATGATTGCTGTATAAACTCCACTTGAGCTCTCAAGGTGATTTATGTACTCTAGTGCTGTTGTCGGAAACAAAAATCCATGTCGATATGTCGCTTAAAGATTAATCCCGACATCGACAATGTCGACATGAAAAAGGGACCGTAATTTAGCCTAGGCTCCCTAACAAAAAAAATCATTCGATCGTGGAACATAACACTCTCAATCAAATGTATTCACCTTGACACAAGTGATATCCCCACACTAGATCTAGATCTATATAATACAGGCTCAGCTCGGGAAAACTTATTTTCACTAAGCTAGAGTGAATTCACTTTCAAAATCACCGATTTAATCCACATCTTTTTCTGGAGAATCAAGTTTTGTACCACGATCCGGTCTCGAAAGCATTGCGCAATAACACTCGGAGCCAATTTGAGAATCACCAATTACAATAGTGATCATTGCGTATTGTACGCTGGTACACGTGTGCTGCAAACGCAAGCTCCTCAAATTGACAGTAAAAAATAATGAAAATCGACCGATAATTTCAGTATCACTTCCGCGGCGATCCGTGCAACGATCTCCAAACGAAGGAAGGGAAGTTTTCTGTGACTTCGTGATTTGAAATAAGCGCTCAATTGCGGCGGTCACAACTTTGACAAAAACGTTTATGTGAAAAGTAATGCATTGAGGAGCAACGTATTATCAAGCATGGTGAATAGCGATGGGTACATATGGATGGGTACGGTGAATGCTACTACGCTACGCTCGCTATACGCGCTAGCTAGATCTAGAGCGCGCGATCGTCGAGGGGTGCAGCTTGTTCGGGCAGGCCGGCCACATTCAGGCACTGACGTATTTCTGCTGCCGCACAGCTCGCAGGTATTCTTTTTTCATTTAATGTGCCGCTTTATAGCTGAATAAACCTTTTAATCGCGCCACTTACTGTGGATAAAAGCTTCTAACTTTTCAGCTAAGCTTTATACTTGTGACTT
This sequence comes from Lytechinus variegatus, assembly GCF_018143015.1. Classification (NCBI taxonomy): domain Eukaryota; kingdom Metazoa; phylum Echinodermata; class Echinoidea; order Temnopleuroida; family Toxopneustidae; genus Lytechinus; species Lytechinus variegatus. The sequence continues at coordinate 14,556,337 of NC_054751.1, forward strand.
TAGGCTAGACCCCTTTTTATTTTATGTTTGCATGTCGATGTGAGTGCGTGCATGTCGACATGTCAGAAACATTGAAAATCCTTTGTATGTCGACATCAATGTCGATATGAGGTCTATCGATAACAGCACTAATGTACTCTGATTATTTATTGGTGATTTGTGGATCAGTTGCCCACATTTCTCATCACGAAATCATGAATTAATACTGCATCGAATCATCGTTATTACCTTTGTTTCATTTTCTGCTATTATTAATGAAAAATGACTTGATATCATGGTGGAGTTTGCATTTAAAGGGTGAGGTTACCCCAACTAAATATGATTTGAATACGAAATACTAATTTTTTGTTTGATTTGATTTATTTATTTCCACATTCCAATAACAATAGTATATACAAGTGTAATGATTTTTTTCTCAGCATTACATAACAATAAGCAAATGACATAATGACATATGCATACATATATTCTAACAATCTAATTGAAATATATTTGTACCTGATTAATTTCTTTTTTTAATTATTAAACAAAATAGCAGAAGAAAAATATATACATATATCTACATAGTATATTTTGAAATGTGGGAGACCTCCATCTTAGTATAGCTTGAACTTGATAAAGGCCTCAAGAGGAAAGGCAGGGCTCGACACTAGCGGCGGTCCGACGGTCCCAGACCGGTAAAAATCGCTGTTGGGCCAGTAGATTTTCAGAAATTGGAAGATTTACTGGTCCGACATGACCAGTAAAAAATATCATTGTCGGGCCAGTAATTTTTCAAAAAATAGCAAGATTTAAGGGTCCGACATGACCAGTAATAAAAACCATTGTTGGGCCAATAACTTTTCCAGAAATGGTCAAATTCACAGCAAACCATTTCCCCCCGTTAAATTCTGCAATTCACACACAGAATACACACAGAATGAATCGCACATGTTACTAGAGTACTATACAGCATGCATACAGTGTACATGTCAGCCACACAATCCACATGGTGAATTCTCCACTGGCCGCACGAACGAAGCCTGGCTAAACTCTGGCAGAAATCTCTCACAGAACTGTCAAAATTCACGGTTCATACTCATGAAAGGCTCTTATAATGTCCATATTTCCTAAAAATTGGAGTAACTCTGTCATCTGTAAGCAGTAAAAGGGTAAATTTTCACTTCTGTTTGGTTCAAACAGATCGGGTCTCGGGTGGTATCGTCTGAATACATATTAGCCCCACATATGCATTTATGTGTGTTGATACACTTGGTTTCTGACTTTCTTTCGTAGCTATTTTAATTGAGCCAAAAAAGAAACATAAATTATTTATGATAATAGTTTTAGCTTTCTTCCTCTGTTTTCTTCCTGTTTTCTTTCCTTCTTTTCAATCTTTCTTTAATTTTTTTTCTCTATTTCTTTCCTTCCTTCTTTCCTTCCTTCCTTCTTTCCTTCCTTCTTTCCTTCCTTCTTTCCTTCCTTCTTTCCTTCCTTCTTTCCTTCCTTCTTTCCTCCCTTCCTTCCTCCCTCCTTCCTTCCTCCCTCCTTCCTTCCTTCCATCCTTTCTTTCTTACTTTCCTTCCTTCCTTCTTTCCTTCCTTCTTTCCTTCCTTCCTTCTTTCTTTCCTTCCTTCTTTCCTTCCTTCTTTCCTTCCTTCCTTCCTCCTTTCCTCCCTTCTTTCCTTCCTTCTTTCCTTCCTTCCTTCAATCCTTTCTTTCCTTCCTTCCTTCCTTTCCTCCCTTCCTTCCTCCCTCCTTCCTTCCTTCCTTCCTTCCTCCCTCCTTCCTTCCTTCCATCCTTTCTTTCTTTCTTACTTTCCTTCCTTCTTTCCTTACTTCTTTCCTTCCTTCTTTCCTTCCTTCCATCCTTTCTTCCCTCTTTTCTTCCTTCCATCCTTTTTTTTCTGACTTTCCTTCCTTCTTTCCTTCCTTCCTTCCTTCCTCCTTTTCTTCCTTCTTTCCTTCCATCCTTTCTTACTTTCCTTCCTTCTTTCCTTCCTTCTTTCCTTCCTTCTTTCCTTCCTTCTTTCCTTCCTTCCTTCTTTCCTTCCATCCTTTCTTTCTTTCTGACTTTCCTTCTTTCTTTCTTTCTTACTCTCTTTGTTTCTGTCTTGCTTTCTTTTTGTCCTTCATTCCTTCGTTTTACGGGGGGGGGGGGGGGTCACGAAAGGCTAGAAAAATAAACTTGCGCCTTTTTTTTAATGTTTTCTTTACTTTTTGGGACCAGTAGATTTTAGGTTCGGACCAGTAAAAATTTGAAAAACTGGGTATCTACTGGTCCGACATGAATAGGTTGGACCAGTAGAAAAAATGGGTTAGTGTGGAGCCCTGGGAAAGGGGAAAGAAAACCAGACAAACGGTGCCATTTTATTGCACAAAATGACAGGAATATTACCAAAAAGTAGATAGGGAAACACTGAAACTCTAATGCGGAAAATTTCAGAAAAAATTGGATGTTCGTAAAAATGTTAAGTTTTGTTTAATTTCACTAAAACTAGTTAGTTTGCAAATGAGGTAACCAATGATGTTACCACCTCACTATTTCTTTCATATCTTTTTAGATGAAATATAAAAGATTTAAAAATTTTCTTTATAGTGATACAAAGTTTTATTTCTCCCTGAACATTTGGAATTGCCATTGCTGTAACCTATAGTGATCTGATGAAGGTCGCTTTATTTTCAAATCTGAAAATTTGAAATAGTATGTACCATAATGAGAAAAATAATGAGTACTCTCATTTGCATATTTCTGTGTTTTGCATATGACTGTTTTTGATATATTTTGAAATGTCATGACTTTCTCATTTTATGTCTGTTTAGACAAAATTTTCAGCATTGCGCTTGTTTGAATATTTTTTTTCTTTTTTTTCCAAATCTCTTTTTCTTGGGGAATTTCCCTTTTAATATGGATGATTGCTGTGATACATATTAAAGTAATCAGTCTCTACATAGTTTCAGATAAATACTAAGTGGTATGAAATATGATAAGTCTAATTCATTATTTCAGAATCATACCATCGATTTCCTTTGAATCAGCAAGGAAGGTCATTATGTTTCATGGAATCACTTGAGAAAGTGTGATATTTCCTTGTCGATACTGATATTTCTACACAAAATACAGTTTACTATAAAGAAGGCCTGGGTTGCTAGTTTACACATTTTTATTGATAAACTGATGTAAATGATAAATTTCCACTTGGTTAATGATAATCTTTAATTCTTAAATATATTTCAATTACTATTTGGTCAAACTATCTTTTGGTATTGATGTATTAGGTTAGGCAAACCTAATGGATGTATTGGGCATGCTATATGTAACTTTATCAACAATTTTCAATCTAATTATTTCAGGACTTGGTAACTCCTACCCATGTTAGGTCTTCAGCGAATGTCTGTTAAGACTGTGCACTAGGCTCCCACTCTTGAATTTATCACCCCATTTTGCAACATTTTCATGCTTTTTTTAAACCTTAAATTAAGAGTCCTGATTTTGCTGTTAGGACAGATATAGATAGATGAAAACTGGAATTCATGGTTTATCATAAATTCTGTTGAACCCCCATAGAAATAAAAAGAAAACTCAGAATTATTGTTACATCATGTTGTGTATACAAATACTTTTGAAGGGCATGTGTCCATCCATTTTAGTATCTTCTTGTTCTATTTTCCCATTGAACAAGTACATTCATTGAAGGCAATTTCATTGATGAATTTAGTCCCCCGAGCAATATCTAGCATGACCAAATGTCATCATGCTGTGGCTGGGCAGATGCCAAATTTTATAAAACATTCATGTCATTTATAGTTTATAGCATATTCCATCTCGCTCACATTCTGTCATCCACCCTGGCCATTTTGTTGGTTTATAGTGATGGCGGCACTTCAAGTTCCATTCATTCATAGAGTGCGTTCATGCTTAAAGATGAATACAAGTTGTGGTAATGATCTCAAATTTGATAATTGGCTGTGTCTTCTCTATTTGTGTAATAAAAAGCTGATCTCCAAAAACAGACCATATATATGCTAATAAAGAGTGTTTTGGAATGCCTTATATCTAGATCAAAGCCAATTCACAAGGATGCACATGTATGCAGTATAGTTTTAAAGGCATTATGACATTTCACTGAGATGCTTCATCCATGTCACTCATTAATTTTACGAAAGTTAGGCTCTCTCAACCTCTTTTCTTGTTAGCACTGCTTCAAGATTGTTAATTTAACTTAATTAAGCATAACCAGTGCCCATGAACTACACTTTAGATATTGTATCATACATAATCTTGTAGGGCCAGTAATTTGATTGTTTTATGTTTAAACTACATTATGCTTTGAAACTGTCTTAATTGTCATATCTTTAGACTCAATGCATATTACGTTTCCTTCTATGTTTTATATGATCATTCTTTTTGTCAATACGAGATGTGAACACACCTTTAGACTCCCAGGTACATGGTAAAGTGAAATTAGTCTGGTACAGGGCAGGTATGAATTATTAATTGGGAAATGAGGTAGTGTTTACATGGCCAGACAGAGATTAGCTTGTTGACGTTTCATTTGAATTGGATTAAGTTTGGTTTGCTGTTCATCTTTATGCTAAGCTATCTGACATAGCAGCATGGTAAACAAGATGTTTAATTTTCCTATCCATTCTCGGGAAATTTACACAGGATTCTTACATTTCTCGGATTATACATATTTACAAACATATCAAATTATTGGATATCTGCCATGTATTATTTTTTTGGTAGATTATGTTGAAAAGTCACTCCTATAAGAAGAAAGAGAGGGGAAGATCTTTGAAACATTGTGCCTCCACATGTGCTAAGTGAGCAAATCGACAATAAATATTTTTGTCTATTCATACAAACATCTTTCTCTGTTTGACCATTCTTTACACTCCCATCAGTGTTCATTTTCATTAGTAGTAAGATGATCCAATATTCATGAAGCCCAATGAGGCCAAAGTTGGTGATACACCTCAGTATTCAATCAACCCTGAATATGTATCTTTAATTGGGTGCTACCGTTTCCTTGTAGTTATTTCTCATGAAATTGCCTTACACGTCCAGTGTGATACCTTGTGAATTCACTGGAAGAGTTATTTCATAATGCGATATTCATTTTAATGTTCATCTTTTCTAGGTCTCATTTCTTAAGAATTTCAGAGACTGTTTTTCATATTAATCTAAGCTAAATATTTACATGCAAATATCATCGGCCTTATGCCAGAAGGGCCATAGCCATTTTTGGCATTCTGAGATAAATACCTTTAAAGTTTTTCCATTTCTTGTATTGTAAAATTTGTGTCTGCTTCTTCGTTTCAGAACTCAATCTCTACACACAAGACACAAGTTTCAGGATTATGTTTTACACAATACAATATCATTTTTTTATGATAGATCAAATTATTTAGTTTCATATGCAAAAAATGTGTTAATGGCTTTTTAGCATATCAATAAAATGGATGCATATTTCTGCCGAAAGGGCTGTAACCAAGATATAATTTATTCCAGACATGCCAGAAGGGCCGTAACCAAAGCGTATTTACGGTTACGCCCTTTTGGCATGAGGCATAACTGGCATCTTTGTCAAAAGGGCACTTATAACAGTGTGCATTCACAATAGTGACTTTTTGGCATAAAGAAATATAAAGAAGGTGCGATGAATATAATTATGCCAAAAGGTCCGTTGTAATGCATTATGTATGGTAATACCCTTGGGTACAATTTCTCCCTATTTAAGACCCTTTTGGCAGACAGAAAAGCCTGGGTACTCACTAAGGGCTTTATGGAATTTATAATTATCTTTATAACTATAACAAATCTTGACAAATTATGGACATCATTTTAAAAAGCATGTCAAGATTTACACGATGATATAAATAACTCAAATCACCCCAAAATTGGGTTTAGGCCCTTTTGCCATGAGGCTGACGATATGTTTCCATTATAAAACTTATAATGAAATGATTATTTATAGAGGTCTATTCAACTAGATGGGGAGGGGGAGATTGGATATTGGCAGACGCTATGAATCATACTCTTTTATTATGTCACCGTTCATCAGAAATCAATCAATCATTCAATTTTCATATCACAATTGTTGAGCTTAAATTGAGGAAATCCACTGGACAGTGTTTGAATGGGGGTTTAACCAAAGCCACACGCTTGTTTCATACACTATTGCAGTGGTTTGGCTCCTCGTTAGTAGGGGCTGACCGCTGAAATCTATATGTTGATTTTTGGCTGGTGAAACATATGAATATATAAGTTTGACAAATCATTCGATATTAGAGGTCATTGTAAGAAGTTTTAGAAGGTTTATGAGGTCAGATGTTAATTTTTATCTGGTGAAATTGCATATTTATTTATTCATATTTTTTTTTTTTTTGGGGGGGGGAGAAATTGTTGAGTATTAAATATAGGCCCAAGTTCCCTTTTTTAAATAATTATTCATTAATGTAATTTTTAAGAAATAGATCGAGCCCTTACTATTTCCTTGACTGTTCTTTTGACAGACCATTGCAATAAAAAATAGCACACATCTTCAATTTTCTTGCAACTCCTCCGAGACTCCATAATGTTTAGATGTCTCAGAGATGTTGCTGAGATGGCTGTAGAAGTAGCTAATTCTGGAGTTGCAAACTAGTTGCAATCTTTTAGTGTGGTACTCCACTTCTTTTACGGACTCTTTTGCAACAAACATAAACAAAATGTGAGGAGGGGGATGGGGAAATGCCCCTTTCCCCCTTGTATTTTCTGTGGTTTATATTTGTATATTACTGTACAGTTTTAAAAGTATTTATGAAGCTCTGTTGTATAGAAAGTAAGTTTCTATGTACCTGTCATAGAGAATTAAGGCAAGTTTTCATTTAAATGAAATAATGATATAGGATTTGTCGAGCACACATATCCATATTGTTAGGTGCTCAAGGTGCTCCTATATCCTATAAGCTAGTCTACCGATTCTGTTGGTATGACTTCCTGATGGTACCCATTTACCTATTACCATTTACCTCACAATTGGTAAATTTCTTGCTGAAGGCAAACACACCATGACTGGGAATCAAACCCATGTCCTTCAGATGAAAGACAAGAGTCTTAACCACTAGAACACAGGCAAGTTTTACTGTTTGTGTTTCTATATCAACCTCCAACTCCATCACAGAATATCGTCAGAATATGGCTGATGAAGGAGATGAACTTCTTGGATTGAGAAAGAGAGAACATGACAGCTCTGTGTGGGGTGGACTGCAGGGTATGACCAGGTCAACCTTTTACACCCCAGTTCTAACCAAATCTGACAGGTACAACTTTATGAATGGATGGTCCTTGTGATGGCCTTTTCTGTGAATGGTCTACACCTCGTCTGCTGTGCAAACCCTTCACTCGAGTAAAGGGTCTGAATTGCAGCCTACTCATGCCTTGTGTACTGAAGGCCCTCTCGCTCAGAATTAAAACAGCAAGTTTTGGATGTGTTAGTCTTTGCATGGAGACACACTTGTTGATCAAAGTTTCAATAAGGGCCTGTGCCTGCAGACTAGTCTACACCTGCTTTGCCTTTCATTTTGTATCATCCAACATGGTCTAATCATATCATAGGTTGTCTACAATCAGTTTGTCTACTAACCCTCTGGGCTCCGTAACACAAAGATTAGCGATCAATCGCTAAATGGACTGACCAATCAAGATCAATGATACATGCGTATTTGCAATTCATCGCTAAGCTTTGTGTTACGGGGCCCAGGGGGGGGGGTTCATGAAAGGACTTGTCGGACGTTTTATCCGATAAGTCCCATTTTATCCGACAGTTACCATAGGAAACCATAGGAACAGTGCCTCTCAGCCAATCAAAATCATGGAAAGATGTCAAATATGACAACTTGTCGGATGAAAATATTGATGAAACGCTCCCCTGGGGGGCATTTCATGAAAGGACTTGTCGGACTTTTATCCGACAAGTCCCATTTTATCTGACAGTTACCGTAGGAACAGTGCCTCTCAGCCAATCCAAATCATGGAAAGATGTCAGATCTGACAACTTGTCGGATGAAAATATTGATGAAATGCTCCCCTGGTCTTAATTAGTCACTTTATCACTTTGCCTAATTCGTAGTTAGCCTACACCCGTTTGTATGATATCCACCAGTTCTAATGATTGGATGACCCGTTTATGAACCAAATTTTCCTTTGACAAGGTCAAAAAATAATAAAGTAGAGAGATTGGAAATTAAATAATCGTCATTATCATCATCATCATTAGACTTAAGGACAGTTAGACCAAGTTAGTATGAAACCAAGTGATGGTTTGACCAAATGGTAATAAGACCAAATTGAGATACATTATTTAAGAACGATTGGGTTTTATCCAGGACTGTGTTAGACAATCTGAGAATTCAATCATTAGCTTGGAGACCAAGAGGATTCATGCTTCTTGTTTGGCTGTAGTGGAAACAGTTGCAATTGTTGCCCAAGCAACTGTTTTGGGACAGTGTGTATAATGATAGCAAACTATATTAAAGCATTGTGCTTATCAAAATGGTTAATAAGGGGGAAGGATCGAGGTCTGTATCATCAGCTTTTGGGTCAACTAAATTAAGAAAGGTGTAGATTAAGCCATCTTGAGGTAGATTGAAAAATCAATCATTCATTATTTAGTCTAATGAACGAGGTCAGGCAAGAAAGAAGTACCGCCACCAAAGGAGTTAGGACTTCATAATCTGGGTCATATAGCATTAAATGGCTATACGCAGAAGTGGGAATTTTTAGGACAGGTGAACTCAAAGGAATGCAAGGTGCTTTCAGATCAACTTGCAAAATTTAAAATAGACCCTGTTCTCTCTCATTACCACCCAAAAATTATGTTACTGGAGACTACTTTAACATGTAATGAGAATGGTTGAAGCAGTCTTGGAAGCGATCTTCCAAACCAGTTCAGAAAACAACCTTGCGATGTTGTATTCAAGATCGCTTTGCCTCGTTAAACTGGTTTTGGCGTAGGTGAGGACACAACCATTCTTTGCACATTTTAAGCGCGCTACTCCACACTCTGTGTGTAGAATGTCTATGCTGCGGTTTAAAAAATTGCGGAACATGTCACCCCCACAGAGAGCATTCCCATAGCAACAAGACCAGTTTATGTGAAGTGGTTTTGAAAACCACTTTTGGCTGATCAAATGAGAACGCTAGGAAAGCGAACTTCCACACTAATATCCTGAACCGGTTTCTAGTAAACTAGTTTTAGAAAGTATGAGAATGATGTCATACAGTCTTTTATTCTCTGCTTGGAAAATCTACCCATATCTACCCCTATAAGAAAATACCAGGTGTTTTTTTCAATGTCAAAGCAAGTTACTTGTAATATCCCTGAAAGACAACTCCCATGAATTGGTCAGTACTTTTTAAAAGTATGAGAACTTTGGAAAGGATTTTTCCAGGGTTGCAGGTATTCTTGTCATGTGAAACCTAATTGTAAAAACCTTCCCAACCCACCAAGTACTTGAGGTACATGTAGTCGGGTTGCTATGTATCTTAGTGAGCTAGCGATTTTAAATTGTGAACATCTTTCACTTGTCTTCAACCATTCTGGGTATGATTGTAAAAAATGATAATAAAGTATTTTGTTTGAGGCCTGAACAAGTTCTCATAATTTTACAGGCATTTTAGTGATGTCTGGATGCATATTTTTGCTTTTACTTGGTAGTAAGATAAGTGCAGCAAATAGCTGTGGACACAGGTCTAATGACAATAACACAACTTCACATAACTTTCTTTTTATCTGTAGATAGATTTTAAATAATACACTCCTCATTGTTGAGGCAAATGCAGAACGGATCAGCTAATTCAATCTCTTTTGTACACCTTTATACTGGTACTTCATACTAGGTCATCAAACCGGTGTGTTGCATTTTTTAAATAGTTACATTGAGCAAGTTCACTGGAATGTAAGATACTAATGAGGATATGCTCTTTGCCCTTGCCCAAAAAATTATTGAATTTAATTTCACTATTAAATCTGAAATGGATACTATAGAATTTCAATGATTTTTTAAAGAAAGTTTTCTTTTATTTGTTCAGCTAGATTATCACTTTTGTTCGGAGTTTTACAAAACTGCTTTGGCGTTGAATAATATCTCTTATCATGCGTATAAATTAATTGACATTGTGTTTGATTCCATTTGCAAGTATTATATCCATTACTTTTTTTATTTAGTGTTACGATACTGCAACAAATAACAGAAGATTTTTAAATATAAAGTTTGAATTTTCCTTTTTTTTTATTACAGGAAATAATTATACATAAAATAAAACAAATAATGATCTTACATAAATCTCTTGAAGTGTCCGATGTAAAATCCCGAAGTGATGATGCTATATCCAAGTAATAATCCAAATGATAAAAATCCCAGTTGACTGGCGAAAATTCACAATGATGGCGATGATGAAACTGATGTTGAAGTCCGATGAATAATAAGAGTCACTGCAACGAGTTGAAATGTCCGTGAAGACGATGTTGATGATGATTAACAGTCAATTTCAGCAATCCATGGGTTGAAGCGTGTTCATTGAACAGGTTGATGATGTTGATGATCTCGATGAGAACTGATAATTTCTCAAAATAACTGCAAACAGTTCATTGATGCATAAACTGCTCTGATCTGATCTGGTGAAGTGATCTCATGTGATCTCCTGCTCTCATATGATGTGATGGTGTGATCTAATATGATGTGATGATCATCTTGAAAAATCTGCAGCTTTATACTAATTACAAGTGTTCTAGATCATTCTCAAATTCCGACTAATCTACAAGCTTCTAGAATTGTCTTCCAAAAGAACTTTCTCCTTTCAGGAGCAGTCAAAATCCAGAACACTCTTGAATGACCTCATTGAAATCAACAGTGTAAACAAAATACCTAAGCCTATTCATTTCCACTACCAATACAATTCTATTGTTTGGCTTTTCCTTATTCAACAATAAAACTCCTTGGCCTTTAAATAGGCAAGGCCTGCATAATAAAAGACATCCTGGAATGTTCTTTACAATTCTTGGCTATCCTTAAAGGGAAATAACTAATAGATAAATGTAATTGCTTTTAAAATTCTTTTACAATTATTCATATATGTAACACCTCCCCCACCGGGGAAAAGAAAGCTTTACCGTAGTAAAGGTTTCTTTATGATTATTTTTTCTTTTAACTGTTCAAAGTCATCTTGATAAATCATTTACAGTTATCGTGTACAAAGATATAGTACTTAACGAACATGTTAAAATAAATGAACATCAAAGATGTTTTCTTCAAATGACACACTTGGTCAAAATCATGAATAATTTCACTTTTTATACTCTTGATAGAGCATCAGCAATTACATTATTCTTTCCCTTTATGTGTACAATTTTCAAAGGGAATGGTTGGAGCATTAGGCTCCATCTGTACAGTCTTTGATTCTTTGTTTTGAATTTCTCCAAAAACACAAGAGGATTGTGGTCTGTATAGACTGTAATCTCTCCATTGGTTAGATACACCTCAAACTGCTGAAGGGCTAGTACGAGACTCAGGGCCTCTTTTTCAATAGTTGAGTATTTCTTTTGAAACCGATTGAGTTTCTTAGAGAAGTAGCACACTGGTTTTTCGATGCCTTCTTCATCTTCTTGGAGCAATACTGCTCCTACTCCCACATCACATGCATCAATAGCTACTTTGAACGGCTTTGTGAAGTTTGGAGCTGCCAAAACAGGCTCATTCACCAATATGGCCTTTAATTTCTCAAACGATCTTTGACATTCGTCAGACCAAACATACTTCACTTTTGCCTTCAGCAGGTTTGTCAGAGGACTAACCACTGTACTGAAATTTGGAACAAATTTCCTGTAGAAGCCACTCATACCTAAGAATCTGAGCAATTCTTTCTTAGTTGTGGGAATTGGGAAGTCTAAGATAGCTTGTATCTTGGCTTCTCTTGGTAGCACTTGCCCTTGACCAACCACATGACCAAGATATGTGACCTTTGCCTTGGCAAATTCACTTTTCATCAGATTCACTACTAGATTGGCTTTGTCCAGCCTGTCAAACAGTGCTCGCAAATGATTCAGATGATCATTCCAAGTATCACTGTATATTAGGATGTCGTCAATGTATACGACACAATTGTCAAGTCCGGCAATCACTTGATTTGTCAACCTTTGGAAGGTTGCTGGTGCATTTTTCATTCCAAAAGGCATGACTTTGCATTGAAATAAGCCTTCGGGTGTGACAAAGGCTGATATCTCTTTGGCTCGGTCAGTCAGTGGCACTTGCCAATATCCTTTAAGCAAGTCTATCTTTGTGATATAGGCAGAATTTCCAACTCTATCAATACAATCTTCTAACCTAGGAATTGGATACGAGTCAGTCTTAGTTACTGCATTTACCTTTCGGTAATCAATGCAAAATCTCTGAGAGCCGTCTGGCTTTGGAACCATTACAATGGGGGAACTCCAACTACTCTGACTCGGTTCAATTATGTCATTATCTAACATAAACTGTATTTCCTTATTCACCATTTCCAACTTGCTTGGATTGAGCCTATAAGGATTCTGTTTGATAGGTCTTACATCACCTACGTCTACATCATGTACAGTTAAAGGTGTACGACCTGGTTTGTCTTTACATACATTCTCATATTCTCTTAACAGGCCAGATATATCATTTCTTTGATCTTCAGGCAGGTGTTTTAATGCCTCATCCATGTTTCTTAACATCTCTGAGTTAGACAACTTTATACCACATGGTTCGTTCTTAGATACATCTGTATAAGACAATTCATTATCTGTCTTTCCATAGCATTCTTCTTCATGTACATCTACATGTTTTTCTTCTTCTTTGACCTGTGTTGTACCTATTGGCTGACTAGCCTCTCGCTCAAAGTATTCTTTTAACATGTTTACATGACAAACTCTTTGAGACTTTCTTCGATCAGGGGTACTGATCACATAGTTGACATCATTCAATTTCTTTTTGACTATGTAGGGACCACTAAACCTAGCTTTCAAGGGCTCACCTTGCAAAGGCAACAACACTAATACTTTGTCTCCAGGCTTGAAACTTCGCTCTTTTGCATTTTTGTCAGCTTGAGCTTTCATTTTTCCCTGCGACTCTTTCAAGTGTTCCTTAGCCACATCACAAGCTTTTGAGAGCCTTTCTCTAAACTTTGACACATAGTCTAGAAGGTTTACATCATCATCCTGAACCATAAACCTCTCTTTGATAAGCTTTAGAGGACCCCTAACCTCATGACCATAGACCAATTCAAATGGACTGAAACCTGTGGACTCATTCGGGGAATCCCTGGTTGCAAACAGTAGGAATGAGATCCCTTTATCCCAGTCATCGGGATAGTCTTCACAATAAGCCCTAATCATGGTCTTCAAAGTCTGATGATAGCGTTCTAACGCTCCTTGGGACTGTGGGTGATAAGCAGAGGATTTGATCTGCTTTATTCCCAACTCCTTCATAACTTGCTGAAATATTCCTGACATGAAATTTGACCCTTGATCAGATTGAATTTCCTTCGGCAGACCGTACCTAGTGAAAAACTGCACTAACGCCTGCACCACTGTCTTTGCAGTGATACTTCTCAAAGGTATCGCCTCTGGAAACCGTGTAGACAAGTCCATAATCGTCAGGAGAAATCTGTGACCCGACCTAGTTCTGGGTAAGGGTCCGACACAATCAACAAGAACCCTAGTAAAAGGTTCATCAAATGCAGGAATGGGTATTAATGGAGCAGGCTTGATAGAAGGCTGTGCCTTACCAATAATCTGACATGTGTGACATGTCTTACAGAAATGCACAACATCTTTGTGCATCTTAGGCCAATAGAAATGCCTCATAATTCTATCTTCTGTCTTCCGAATACCGACATGACCTGCCATAGGTAACTCATGAGCCATTTTCAGAATATCTGTGCGGTAACAAGGAGGAACTACAACCTGGTGAATTATACACCAATCTTCATCAGCTGGTCTCCGGGGAGGTCTCCATTTCCTCATCAAAATGTCATCTTTGACATAAAAGCACTCAGGAACCTTATCAGCCTCAGCCTCAGAACATGCTTTTTGTGACAAGCTTTTTAATTCTGGGTCTGCCTGTTGTGCCTGTACAAGGGAGGATTTACTAAACAAACTATCATTGTTAGCAACAGAGCCTTCAACACTATCCCCATTCAAATCCTTGAAAAAGGTTTCAGCTAACCAGACATCAGTACTCTCCTCTACATCAGCAGATTCCGCATCATCCTTTTCAGCTCTACGAGTCTGAGACCTAGTAACAACACAATCCGGGAAAATCCCTGGAAAATCTTCCTGCAACAATTCAGTTTCAGCTACCTCAACGGGCTTTTCCGAAACCACTGGAGATGCAACAACTTTATCTCCAGCCAAGTCGTTACCTAACAAGAAATCAACACCTTTCATGGGTAATTCTGGAACGACACCAACAGTCACAGGACCACTAACTAAGTCACACTTTAAGTCGACCTTATGCAAAGGGACCGACATGAAATTTGGGCCAATACCTTGAACTAAGACGTTGGCCTTTTCTGAACTCTCCAGAGGAAGAGCCGAATCACCTGGCACCATCAGGGACTGTGCAGCCCCTGTATCCCTAAGGATCACCACTGACCTACCAGCAGCACCAGTCGAACAAGGGGATACTTCACCATCATGCAAAAAACTTCTAAAAGTTTCATCAACCTGTTTAACTTTATCAGCAAATACCAGAGAAACACTCTCAACATCTTGATTGGGCTCTGATGGAACAAACTCCATCGAGGGAACACTTGTTTGCTTGACAAAACCCATGTCTTTCTTAGTTTTGGTTGGCATTCCAACCAATTTCCAACATGATTCTTTCAAATGTCCCGATTTATGACAATGAGTACAAATTTTGGAACTACGACTCACAGACCTTTTGGTTGATTCTGTGCCCCCACTAGCCTGATCCTTATTAGCGTCTTTGTCCTTGCTTGCATATTTTCCCTCACTAGGTTTATTGTGGGATTCAAATGACCCTTTACCTTTCTTTTTCCAATAATTCTTGAAAGGAGGCCTATCTCCACTACCCTTATGTGTGACCTCAAATTCATCAGCTACTATGGCTGCTTTACTGACTTCAGTAACTCTATGGTCATCTAAGTGAGATTTAATGCCAAAAGGAAGACTCTTTTTGAATTCTTCTAGGAGGACAACTTCCCTAAGGTGAACAAAATCTTTGTCAACTTTCAGTGATCTGTACCACTTATCGAACATCATTTCTTGTTCCCTAGCAAATTCAACATACGTCTGGCCTGTTTGTCTTTGCATGTTCCTAAATTTATGTCTGTACGCTTCTGGTACCAACTCATATGCATTGAGAATTGTTTCTTTTACTGTAGCATAGTCACATGATTGCGTTTCAGAGAGTGAAGAATAGACTTTTGCAGCCTTTCCAACGAAAACACTTTGAAGGAGAAGAGTCCAGTATTCCTCGGGCCAATTCAATCTCTTGGCCACTTTTTCAAATGACACAAAATATGTATCAACTCCCTCTTCATCAAATTTTGGCACAAGGCGAATATTTTTCGCCACATCAAAGCCTTGGGAAGATTTATCTTTAACAGAGTTAGTATTAGTATTTGCATGAGCTAACTCCATTTCTTTCAACTTTAACTGGTACTCCAATCTCATTTTCTCCATTTCAATGTTTTCTCTGATTCTTTCCTTTTGAAGGTTTTCTTTGATTCTTTCCTTCTCAAGGTTTTCTTTGATTTTTTCCTTCTCAAGGTTTTTGTCTCACCTGCGAAGCAAAGTGAGACTATAGGCGCCGCTTTTCCGACGGCGGCGGCGACGGCGGCGGTGGCGGCGGCGGCGGCGGCGGCGACGGCGGCGGCGGCGGCGTCAACATCAAATCTTAACCTGAGGTTAAGTTTTTGAAATGACATCATAACTTAGAAAGTATATGGACCTAGTTCATGAAACTTGGCCATAAGGTTAATCAAGTATTACTGAACATCCTATTAGAGTTTCATGTCACATGACCAAGGTCAAAGGTCATTTAGGGTCAATGAACTTAGACCATGTTGGAGGAATCAACATCGAAATCTTAACCTGTGGTTAAGTTTTTGAAATGTCATCATAACTTAGAAAATATATGGACCTAGTTCATGAAACTTGGACATAAGGTTAATCAAGTATCACTGAACATCCTGCATGAGTTTCACGTCACATGACCAAGGTCAAAGGTCATTTAGGGTCAATGAACTTTGGCCGAATTGGGGATATCTGTTGAATTCCCATCATAACTTTGAAAGTTTATGGATCTGATTCATGAAACTTGGACATAATAGTAATCAAGCATCACTGAAAATTTTGTGCAAGTTTCAGGTCTCATGATTAAGGTCAAAGGTCATTAGGGTCAATGAACTTTGGCTGAATCGGGGGTATCTGTTGAATTACCATCATAACTTTGGAAGTTTATTGGGCTAGTTCATTAAACTTGGACATTAGAGTAATCAAGTATCACTGAACATCCTGTGCACGTTCAAGTCACATGACCAAGGTCAAAGGTCAATGAACTTTGGCCGAATTGGGTGTATCTGTTGAATTACCATCATAACTTTGAAAGTTTATGGATCTGATTCATGAAACTTGTACATAAGAGTAATCAAGTATCACTGAATATCCTGTTTGAGTTTCAGGTCACATGATCATGGTCAAAGGTCATGTAAGGTCAATGAACTTTGGCCATGTTGGGGTTTTTTGGTGAATAACCATCATATCTCTGTAAGTTTATTGGTCTAGTTCATAAAAAGTGGACATAAGAGTAACCATGTATCACTGAACATCTTGTGCGAGTTAGAGTAGTATTCAACGTCAGCACTGCTGCTATATTGAACCGCGTGGTGCAGGTGAGACGGCCAGAGGCATTCCACTTGTCTTTGATTCTTTCCTTTTCCAATTCAATGTTTGCCAGTTGTATCTGAGCATCGTCTGAAATATTGATAGAAGTTTCAGACTCCTCTGTAAGCTTCATGTGACTAGCTAACAAGTCAATTATCTCTGCCTTCTTTAAACCCGGGGCTAGAGATACACCCAAACGATCACAAACTGTTATCAAATCATCCTTCTTCAGTGACTTCAAATGATCATATGACAATTCTGTCATTGCAAGAAATTCTTCAACATCAAATGTAGCCATAGTGAATATACACAAATACAAGCACGTAATAACACAGTACAGTATATTCTAGAACTTTCCAAAAATTTCCAAAATGTTTTCAATTCAAATTGGTTTTTGTTTCAAACTGACTTTCGTCTCACAATTGGCTTTCGCTTCCTGAAAAACTGTTTTTTTTTTAGTTTCAAATTGGCTTGTACAAATTTGGTTTTCGTTTCCCGGACAAGCCCCCAAAATTATTTGTTACGATACTGCAACAAATAACAGAAGATTTTTAAATATAAAGTTTGAATTTTCCTTTTTTTTATTACAGGAAATAATTATACATAAAATAAAACAAATAATGATCTTACATAAATCTCTTGAAGTGTCCGATGTAAAATCCCGAAGTGATGATGCTATATCCAAGTAATAATCCAAATGATAAAAATCCCAGTTGACTGGCGAAAATTCACAATGATGGCGATGATGAAACTGATGTTGAAGTCCGATGAATAATAAGAGTCACTGCAACGAGTTGAAATGTCCGTGAAGACGATGTTGATGATGATTAACAGTCAATTTCAGCAATCCATGGGTTGAAGCGTGTTCATTGAACAGGTTGATGATGTTGATAATCTCGATGAGAACTGATAATTTCTCAAAATAACTGCAAACAGTTCATTGATGCATAAACTGCTCTGATCTGATTTGGTGAAGTGATCTCATGTGATCTCCTGCTCTCATATGATGTGATGGTGTGATCTAATATGATGTGATGATCATCTTGAAAAATCTGCAGCTTTATACTAATTACAAGTGTTCTAGATCATTCTCAAATTTCGACTAATCTACAAGCTTCTAGAATTGTCTTCCAAAAGAACTTTCTCCTTTCAGGAGCAGTCAAAATCCAGAACACTCTTGAATGACCTCATTGAAATCAACAGTGTAAACAAAATACCTAAGCCTATTCATTTCCACTACCAATACAATTCTATTGTTTGGCTTTTCCTTATTCAACAATAAAACTCCTTGGCCTTTAAATAGGCAAGGCCTGCATAATAAAAGACATCCTGGAATGTTCTTTACAATTCTTGGCTATCCTTAAAGGGAAATAACTAATAGATAAATGTAATTGCTTTTAAAATTCTTTTACAATTATTCATATATGTAACATTAGATACTTTTGTAAGAAATAATTGAGTCTTTTTACCCCCCCCACAAAAGTCCCTCCAGACTAGGTCTTTCAGCCATATTAACTTTCAGATATGAATAAGGCCCTGCATGTTCAACCCACTTCTCCACCCGCCCACCACACAAGTACATTGTGTAGGTCACAGCAACGAGGTCCCTTCGGATTAGTTTCTTAAACCGGCTGGAATCAGAATCAATATTGGAGGATCTTCATCATATTTAATGCATGGGATGAAGTGTGTGATTTCTTGGAGAAAGTGGTGACTGTTTATACAGGATACTGAATTCTCTGTAGCCTCCAATTTTATGCTTGACTTAGTTTCAATCACACCTATCAATGGGTGGTTTCAAACTGCCTCGAAGGTGGTCAGTTCCAGGTATTTTGGCAGTGTGATAGCAAGTTACGCGTAATCTCCCCAGAAAGAAAATACGTGCTAACTTGTAGGTACGTATCAAAACTATGAGAAATATCACAGGTTTTATTTCCAGGGTTGCAGGTACTTTGGCGGCGTGAAAGCAAATTACGGAACTTTTTGCTCAGCGTGTACTTGGATGCGGGCACCGTATGTGGCTGCTGAGCTAGCGATTATGAATCTAGCACCTTGCTGCACATCATGTGCTCACCTCCCAGACATGGTTTATTTTTCTCCAGCAAGAAATAATGGACAATGTGCTGCACTCAATCCAGGTGAGGTAAAATGGGTACCTTGGCAGGAATCAATTCCTTGAAATGCTATGTGTTCTTATCAGAATGGCTAGCAGGCTAATTAAAGCTGGGGTAATAATATCCATGTCCTTAGGAAAGGCATCTAGAGACATTTTATCAGAACATGATATGTGTTAAACACATAGTGTTTATTTTTATTATCATTATTTAAGAAAGTGTTCTGAGTATGCACCCTAAAGACCCGGGCATTGACTTGTGCACAGAAAGTCCCCTCATTTTGAAATTGAAACAGCAAGAGGTATATAATTTGTGCTAGTAATGTTTCGAGACCCAATTGTGGATCAAAGACCCTGATTACAGTGCATGGCCGGGCCCAGCTGTGGCCGAGTCTGGGCTGACTTGTGGTACCCAGCCTCCCTATTTTGTGCATTTACAGTGGCGGGCTCGGCTGTTCTAAATTTTAGCCTTTCGATACTTTGTCGTCTTGGCACTCTACTATGTAAATGAACAATTATTTTGTGGTGCACCGGGGTCATGCTCGCTTGGAAAAAGGCATTTAAATCACGGAGTTTTTCGAACAACACTGGTGCCCGTTTTGTAACATTTTGTTCCAAACTGATTAATCTTTTTCGAGCAAAGTTTTTTCATCTGTTTTCTGCCCTTAAATGCAAGAATATAGAAGAGGAAGATCTAATTCGTAGAAGTCATTATGTATGATGCAACGATTCTTTCACTCCAGAGTCGCGTTTGGTACTGCATTTGGCCCTGCATGCATTTACAGTGCAAAAAGGCTGGGCCGAGCCACAGCTTAGACAACCTCCAGAGCTGGGTCAAATGTGCAGCCGCTTTTGGTACTGCATTTGGCTTTTTGAGCATTTACAGTGAATTTTATTCCAGTGGTGGCCGCGGCTCGGCCCGGCCTTTTTTTCACTGTAAACGGGTCAAAGTGCAACTTAATCAGGGTCTATACGGGGCATTTCCATCAGAATGAAGATGGGGCTATAGCCTGCCATTACTGATCTAATGAATTGGCCAGATCATTGAATACTTGGATTATTTTCTGCTCCAACCTGCTATCCTGTTGAAAAAAGTCAACCCAAACCCTTTCTTTCAACTTATTTACAGGCTTTCCTGCTATTTTTGTAGACACCATCACAAAACCAAACTCAGCCAGATTCCATTATGCCATTCGTAGTATGCCACAAACACCCCTTGTAAGCTACATGGAGTTATGAAAATAAAGGATCAATTGTGATGTTTTTGCAGTGGTAACCTTAATTGTTGACGGTTATTGATGTTCAGGGAAAAAGTTGCTTTTTTTTACAAGAGTTCAATTTTTTTGACTTAGTAACAACCCCTTTACATGATGACACTTATTCTGTTTTCATTTATAAAGAAAATTTATACAGTTATTTGATCTTTAAAAATGAATAGACCTGTTGGTGTTTAACTTTTATGATTTTGTCATTGTCTCTATGAAGGAACAAAGAAAAAAAAATAAAGAAGATGTGAAAAGGGAACGTTGAATTCCAATATTCCACAAAAGGATAAAGATAATTCCAATTTCGAGACAGTCCAGAGGAAATGGCCCTCAACAGGAATAATTTCTGTCTTGAAGAATTGTTTCCAAACCATTTATGATTTATTGTGCTATTTCCTGTATAGACTTTAGCGTCTGTTTAGTGGTAAGCCTTTTTATTCACAAATTCAAACAGTTACATATGACTCATCTTCATAATTTTTTTTGTTCATACCAGTGAAAAAAGGTCTAAGGGCAATATGCTCCCTAAATTATGAAACATTAGCCTTGTTACTTTGGAAAATTAGTCATGATTGATTATAAAGGCTTCAGTAACTAAATGTTTTTCTGAATAAACAATAATAAAAAAGCCACTGTTCAGGCCTGTAGAGAAACTTTAATTGTTTTTTTTTACCAGGTTTAAGTACAAAGGTTATTTTTTAGGAGAAACTGTACTAGAGTTCTAGGGGTTTTTTTTTGACAAAAACAGGAACATAATCATTAAAATATCTGCAGCCTGTTGTATAAAAGTTTTTACCTGAGAAAACTCCGGTAAAAACTGAAAACTAAGGTTAGTCTGATTCCTGCCATTGACTTTAACACAGGGCAAAAACTCAGGTAAAGAATCCATGAGTTTTCTCAGGTAAAAAGTTTTATGCAACAGGCCCCTGATCTTGTTAAAATCATATTTAACTGAGTCCGTGGTCCAATCCTGCTAAAATTATGGGAAGGCAAACATGTCAAAATTATGTTTCCATATTTCTTATTTTTACTGTGCTCTTTCCCCATATTTCAATGGTGAAGAAAGCTATATTTCTTTTTATTCCCCGATAGATATGAATAAATGTAGCACCGAATGTGCTGACAAATCGAACCTGTACCATTCGGGAAATGTGCCACCATGTTAAACCACCACTTAAGACCACACTTTACATTAAATATGGACCAAAGACTTTGAATAGATTGACTTTTGATTGATATCCATGTTATATCTGGTAGAGGAAATTTACAGTGGCAGTATACCACAAACTGGAGGGAAGATCCAGATAGTGGTGGAAATCTACCATTTCCCTGTAATTTCCACGACTTCCTCTGTAAACGCCTCCTTGAAACGTGGAATCTTTATCTCGCTTTTCCCAGGCATGTGATCTATTGTGATGAGCCTGTCTGATGGTAATTACTCTCTCCCACTCTCTCTCTCTCTCCCCCTCTCTCTTACCTTTTCTTCATCTGTCTCACCTCAGTGATTGACCTGAGTGACCTCAGCTCTTGAGGTAGTCCTTTAACTCTTTAACTCTGACCTTTCCCTTGCAGAAATTAAAGCTGCGACCAGGGGAGCGTTTCATGAAAGGACTTGTCAGACGTTTAATCTGACAAGTCCTATGTTATCCGACAGTTACTATAGTAACAGTGCTTCTCAACCAATCAGAATCCAGGAAAGTTGTCAGATCTAAAAACTTGTCGGACGAAAATATTGATGAAATGCCCCCAGGTTGTAACTTGCTAACGAAGCTGGTGGCTGGCTTATTAGTAGCGATTACAAGCTAGCAAACAGTAGGCCTACATCCTCACTAAAAGATTATTTCTTTTCATGCCTACTCAAAGGTTATGAAACTAGCTATCCACAGGCTAGTTAGCAGCTAGTGTCCGGTTAGTTACTAGCTAGCCACTGGCCAGTTGAATTGCTAGTCATCAGCTAGTCTCCAGCTAGTTACAAGCTATTCTCTGACTAGTTTGTAGCTGGTAGCACAGTTCAAATTTTCATGGGAGTTTTTTTTTTGTTTCCTGCTGGCAATAATCTTGTATGATTAATGCTCTGTATCCCATCTGTGCATTTTGACCTAAACTGCCTTTCTTGAGATG
This sequence comes from Lytechinus variegatus, assembly GCF_018143015.1. Classification (NCBI taxonomy): domain Eukaryota; kingdom Metazoa; phylum Echinodermata; class Echinoidea; order Temnopleuroida; family Toxopneustidae; genus Lytechinus; species Lytechinus variegatus. The sequence continues at coordinate 14,578,731 of NC_054751.1, forward strand.
ACCTGACCTGATGTGACCTTACAAGACCTTACATGACCTGAGTGACCTATCTTGATGGGTAGGTAGGGGCATTCATAAGTCATGAAATAAGTTTTAAAGATTAACGTTAACTAGAGTTTGCATTTTAACTTTAAAAAGAGGAAAAGAGAAAGAAAATTGGTGGCAAAAAGCGAATGTTTATACTACTTGGCCCAATGCTATTCAGTGTATTTCAAAATCATAATGTATTCATTTACAGGAATGTTACCTACAAATAATGATTTCCAATAATAGCACTATTGTCACCTTTTTAGAAACACCTTTGGCAAATGTTCATGAGAAGGAAAGGAAACATCATAAAAGGATGTAATTTACAAGAGACAATGCACTATCTAATTCCTCTGTGCTACTAGTGTAGTAACTTTTAGGGAGAATGGATTCAATTAGTGTAAGATATAAAAATAGAAAGAGAGAGAGAGAGGAAAGAACAAAATGAATAATGATGATGTCTCTTTATAAACAATAGATATATACAGTTATTTTTACTCTGGTTTTCTCAATCGGAAGTAGCTATTTTGAATTCATCACATTGGACATCAGACCTATAGTGTATTTTTTTTTGTTGGCGATCTTAAGAATGGAGTCCTGTGACTTGTTCCGATGCTTCCATTGCAAAGGCAGAACACTGTTTCAGATCATTGGTCACAATTATAATTCTGGTAGTGCTTTTTTGTTTCATTTTTTTTTCTGAGACAAAATCACAATGTGTCTTTGTATCACAGGTCTCGATGACCTGGAAAGAAAGGTCAAATTGGGAATGCCCTTTTTTGGCTGCTAACTTGTAACTCCCAATGCTATAAGAAAAGCTCGTAACTTGTGTTCGTATAGTTTGATCTCTCAAAATTTATTGTGATGACAAATTAGAGGAGTATTTCACCATGAAAGAAATTAATTTGATAATAACTTACGTGTAAGTTATTGGCCATCACACGAACCATGCAACTTATACCCCTTTCATAAACCCAATTATGTGGCTAATAGCAGCATAATTTGGTCGTAAAATCGGAGGAGGACCAGAGTTATCCGAATTATTTTGATGCTGCAATTATCCGCATAATAGCAGCATCGGGACCAGATTTTGACTTTATGAACGCATTTCGAAAGTAATGCGGATAATTGCCATGGAGCAGTCACAAGGTCACCCTTTTCCAACACAACTGCATGGGAGGGGGTGTGTGCAGTTGCCATGACGATTAACCTCCTTTTTCAGGACGGGCGCTCGTAAAAATAGTGCGGATTATTTTCGGAGTTTATGAACGCAATTTTTATTGAATTATCCGCATTACTCTTAGGCGGCTAATTGGGGGAAAGGTTTATGAAAAGGGTATTATACTGGTGCTCAAGACTATCATTTATAATGGAAGCATGTATGAATTAAAGGCCCGCGAAGGGTCACTGCCATTGGACAGTGAGCATCATCTGTGAAATAAAAAAATAATGGAAAGGGGGTGTTTTTCGGGGATAGGCCGGGAACATGCAGAATGTGAATGGAGTTTCAAAAATTCCCCAAAATGAGGAAAAAGCTGCCTAAATCACAAGGGTATGTCATTCACAAATCTGAGACATCTGAACAAAAAGAGTGTTTAAATTGAGTCCTAGCGGCATGCACTTGATTCCCATTTTAGGACGATTATCGCTGATGTGCTCTCTTCAATGGCAATGACCATCCCTCCCCGAACCAAAGGACATTTGAATGTGGTTATAATCCTGATTACTATTGATATTTCCCCAGACATTGCAATTCTGGAAAAAATGCACCTTTTTTGCAAGTTTCATAATAATAGGCCTTCTGAAAAGCTATTTGAATGAAACTGAGAAAAGAACTTTTGAACACTGATTCTGGCCTGACAAGTGTACAGTGATCAAGTTGCAAATGTCACAGCTCAAAATTGATTATTTAAGCTCAGACCACAAATAGAAGAATTACTGAATGCGGTAACAATCTCTCTGAATGTTTGGGACCAAATCTAGCATGTAGGATTTCCTTGCAATATCTGATCATGACTATTGATGTGACCTACCAGCTAGGCATGACTCACTGCCTCCCGCAGTGAACAATAGTTGAATACATCCAGCTAGTCATGTTTGACTCCGAAGAGGAATAACCACAGGTGGGCGTTGAACCTCTGACCTGTGGAATTAGGGTCCTGGTGTTGGTGAAGGTTTAGGGAACCTGTTTTGTTTATGTTCCTGGAATACTAGGGTTGAATCAACTTCTTTCCTTTCGGTGGTGGACTGTGGGTGAAAGTCCCTATTAAAGGGGAAGTTCACCCTGAAGAAAACTTTGTTGTAAAAATAGCAGTAAAAAATTAAAAAATATTGGTGAAGGTTTGAGGAAAATCCGTTAAAGAGTAAGAAAGTTATTAGAGTTTTGGATTTGTGACGTCATAAACGAGCAGCTGCCCCATGTGTTCTGTAGCATAAAAGGCATGAATTTCAAATTTTGTATGGTTCCTGATGACTTAATTTTGTTTTCTATTCATTATCGGGTGTGAAATGCTTTGTCTATTGATATACAAAAGGTGCAGTGAAAACCATTTTCAATTTTCTGAGAAAATTACATTTCATTGATTTTTTACCATTCGCTATGTAGGAATGCTGCTCGCATATGACGTCACAAATCAAATAATTGAAATTCTAATAACTTTTTAATTATTTGATGAATTTTTCTCAAACCTTCGACAATATTTTTTATTATTTTTTCTGCTATTTTTACAATAAACTTTTTGTCAGGGTGAACTTCCCCTTTAATATTGGCTTGTGTATTCTCAACTCAACTTCATTCTGTAAATGTAGAGAATACCTACCAAGTTGACCATTGAACATTTGGCCTGTGGGTTTTAGAGGGGCATGCCCTTCTGTAAAATTGTATTTGATTTATATTGTTTTATATTACTTTGTATTATGTTTTGTATGGAAATGAAATAAAAGAATTGAATCAAAATTGAATGTTGTTTTAAGTTCCTTTGGATTGCCCCCTTATAGATTAAGATGGGTGGAATTCTCTGATTCATTCTTTACTTGCTAGTAAATTTGAATCAGATACAGTAAATAGAGCATTGAACCTCTGACCTGTGGGTTCAAGGTCCCTGTAGGCTATACTGAAGATGGAAGGTTTCAGAAATTCTCTTGTTCACCATGATTTGGATCACTGGAATAGATGCACTGAACCTTGTACCTGCATGTTTATAGTCCATGTCTACTGAAGATGAAATGATTAGGAATCATCTTCTTTATCACCAGGATCCTGTCGAAGTTCTGAATAAAAGCATTGAACCTCTAACCTATGAGTTTAAGGACCCTGCATGTTATCACTGATGGTTTGGGGAACCCTCTGAGTCACAGTACTGATGTAGATACCAGTTGATGATTCAACTTCCTGATGATGAACTTGATGACATTGACATTGGGTTTTGGGGGGTGTTTCCATGAGGTAATGGGGTTAGGTTAGGGCACAGACATGGGATGTGTAGGATAAGGTCTAGAGGTCAACTGTCTGATTGATTCTGCGGTTGCTCCAGTGGTGATGGCAGCAATATTCTTGCAAAAATAATCACATTCAACTGTAGGCCTTTATGAAATGTTATCTTAAATCCATTAATAGCAACCCTATTTTTGGATTAATATTTTTAATCAAAATCATATCACAACACAAATCCGATACTTTGTGGCATTTCAAGTATTGTGCTTGTATAAAAACATGTTAACATGAATTATTAAGCCAATGCTGTTTTTTATGAGAATTTTTTTATCAGTTTATATCATGTTTGTACATGTACATGAATAAAACCAATTTTTTTAATTGAATTGAAATTGATCCTCAGCAAAATTGATACAGGATCATTGTTGTGGGGCAAATTATATGGATCATAAGACAAAAGAGTATTACAAAGACTTGAAAAGGCATTTGAGTTTATTTCTGGAAGTGTTAATGATTAACAGTAGTGAGAAATATCAGTCATGAATTCATAGCAATACAGCATTATCATTTGGTCATCAAATTATGTAACATCTTCTCAACTAATTTAATAGTTTGCACACCTCCAAATTTCTTTGTGCTTTAATCACCTCATCCTCAACAACAGTGAAGATTCATGGAATTGCCTGCGATTTCTTGAGAACTTCAACCAATTTCTTTAATGAAGTATAATGGTCTGATCAGTGGTCAATGTAATTATGGTTCTATCAGTGGTCAGTGTAATTATGTAATGAGGATCGTTTCCTGGACTGTTGTGGAGCTTCCAAAGTTTGTGATCTTTGATTTCCTTATTTAGCAAAGTGGAATAGGAATAATAGGCTTGTATTTTGAAGTTACACACCATAATCTGCTAGCAATTGGGTTCTGAAACAAATCCAGCTTGAGTTACAATTCGCTTGTGCCAATACTACTCAATTTTATACAGTCCGATGGAATACGCTTGAAATTCAGACCATTTTATTTTGTTTTGATAAACTTAGTTAAACCAACAAGTTAACCTGCACTCATTAAGGATTTTTATCCAAATATTGGTTTAAAAATGGTGAACAATGGCTAAATTTTTCCACTTTAAAAATTGTAGTAACTAATTGATAATTTGTAAGCAATGGTTTGACAGTTGTTAAAGTATTATTTGAGACAATATGAATATGATGGATGATATGTAACTTGCCTGCCTAAAAATTGCATTTTGGGATTAGGCTACATCTGAATCGAATCTGCTATTTGCAATTTACCAGAAGCACTGTATGATAAAGCATATCCTATAGCCTGTAGATATGATGGTCAATATATTTTGTTTATTTTTGCTCAGTTTTCATCAATATTTGATTTAAAAAAGCTGTTGACCTGCCCTCATTTAATGACAGCTCGCTAGCTGGAAATGAGCTACATCTGCTTCAAGAACTATATCTTGGTCTTGACAGATGAGACTTACATGTAGGCATGTATTTGATGGAACTAATCCCTTTCCCCTACAGACAACAACCGAGTTAAAACTTGACCTTGATGCAAAAGTGAAAGGAAAACCAAAACGTTTCACCCCTTACCTAGTTTCAGTAAAAATGTAAGCCCATTTGATTTCTGGAAATTCTCTTGTATAGAGAATAGGCATAAGCTATTAAAAAAATTACTTTGTTGCGTGTATTTTCTCATAGCTAATTTTTCAGCCAACCAATGTACTGATGACTTTTGATGATTGTGAAAGGAAATTAATTCATTTTTAGTTTTGAAAAAAAGTTTAAAAGGTGTCAATATTGAGAATAGTGAAGATGATTTAATATGCATAATATGAATTCAAGGTGCAAAGACAATTAGATAGACTATAGCCAACTGATTTCAAATAAATCAGGAAACCTTTCATTCATTTTTTTGGGTTCAATTTTTAACTAAAAATCTATTCACTTAAATAAAAATTGGAACTAAGAGAAAAATAGCTCCCATACAATTTTCATAGATGTTATGATACTGCCTGTATTTTTTTCCGTAATTAACCTCGATATAATTAATGAGGTGATATGATTATAAGCTACTCGTTCCATTTCTTTAGTAAGTTGTTTGATGCATGGCTCCTTAAGAAATACATCCTACCAGCACCCTACCACAACAGGATATACAAAAGAACTCTTTTGTCTCGAGTTCCAAGAATCAACAGTGTCCATTCTTGTTAAAGCTAAACTTGAGTACTTACATTAATAACTTAAAGAGAAAGTCTTTAAAATCAAGGTAAATTTTCACATGATCTTAGACCAAAATATATTAAGTCCATGAAATAGTTAAGGAAGCCAGCTGCCATGGTAACTCCAGTGCAGATAAATAGAAATTTTCTGACCATGATAGAAATTTAGCCCAAATCTACAAAGTACTCCCTACCAGTATTTCTCTGGGCCATGCCTGCATGTGTTTTTGAAAACGGTGCCAAAATTATGTGGACCAAGACCAAGTGTGGACCAGGTTCGGCTAATGCTTTCCTTAAATGGGTATCAAAGTTCTCTGATCTCTCCACTTTTTCAGAAATGTATAAAAAAATAAATAACAGCAAAACTCTCTGGCCCATATTCTGAAGTCGGGTTTAACTTGAACTCATGTTTAAAATTGTGCTTTAAGTATGGATAGCCAATTGTTACATATATCACTAATAGTAGAGATATCATATTTCAGCTCATTTGGCTCTCAAATCATTCATAATTGTCTATAGGAAGTATAAATAGATTATTTTCTTCACCTTCGATGATTCAGGAAAGAGTACAGTAAACATAAGAAACGTACAATTAAAGAAAAAAATTTGATACTTTTGGCTTCCTATATTTAAACCACAACTTTAAACCTGACTTCAGAATATGGGCCTCTGTGTTTAATTGTAGTGATTTAAATATAATTCAAATAATTTAAAAAATTATTTTCCATACAAAAGGATCAAGAAACATTTAATGGTTTATTCATTATAATAACAAGCAACATGTGGTTACCATTAAAACAGGTGTATACCTTATGTTGACAAAGGATGTTGATATACTGTTATTCCAAGAAATTATCCTACTTTTAATTTCCTTTGCCAGCATCCTTCCTTACCTTCTGTTTTCCATGTTTTCCATGTTTTCCACTGTGAAAATATATTGATATTATAAATAAAAGTAAACATTGCACATCCCATGTAAAACATAAAAAAGACTATAAACCGGATTTGGAGGTTAACTACTCCATTGGTAGTAGTTTGATACTGGACACTTTCTAGAATGTTTTTTTGTTGGTAATAAATGTGGTTTTATATCAAGTATACTCTGTTATTTCTGCTGGTTTTCACTCCTCTTCACTAACAGTTTTTCTTGAAAAATTTGAAATTTGTGATGCAAAGCTGATACATCGGCTACATGTATATGTCTCCCATCATCTGTTTTCAAGGGTATATTTGATTAATTAATGTATTAAAATTATGTAAGTGTATTTTATTGCTTCATAATCTATATATTGTCACTTCTGTGCTTCAACCTCACATAATTATCACATGGCAATAAATCAGAAAAATCCTTTGGAGTGAACAAAGTTCCTTAGATTTCATTCATTGCCCATGAGTACAACTAATGGTCTAGGAGTGAAGATGTGCAATATGTATTTTCTGAATGTGTATTGTACATGAACTATGTTGTCATGCTAATGATGGGAGTAGGAGGGAAGGGGAGGGTGAGGGGGGGGGGGGGAACTTATTACCCAGTTTTAGTTATAGTCTAATCGACATTAATGAGACATGGCAATAGAATTCTTATTGTATTGCATGCTTATCAGCAATCAGGAAGTCATATGATATATGTGATACAAGCATGATGATCCCGACTTGAACATTGTTTCAATTTAAAAATTTTTTTTTTTCTTTTTTACAGGAAACTATTTCCGAAGCGGTATGTGGAGACTGTTGTTATGGAAGGTGGGCACGTGGTCACCAAATTACCTCATAAACATGTGAGTGCAAGAAGGCTTTATTGGATATCATTTTCCGAAATGAATTTGACTTGTAAATGAAGAGTGTAATATGTTGAAAGTAAAATGATTAACTTAACAAGCATGTGAATTCAACAAAAAATTGTTGGAAATGTTTGGGATAAATTTTATTTGAAATGAAATTAACAACAAGAGCGTGAATTTGAAGTGATGTGTGTTTTTTCTCATTCACTATTATGTTGTTTGTGTGAAGTCACATGGATTGGAAAGGAAGACCTTCGAGTTATAGTTATTCAGTTAATCTTTTTGCTTTCCCGGCATCCATGTGACTCTTCCTATTGTTTTATTTGTTTTTTGATGTTATGTTCATTGTGCCCAAGAAAGTGATGATGATGATGATGATAATGATAACATTACTACTACTAATAATAATTATAATAATGCAGGAAATGATTATTTTGAATATTTCTAAATGGATTTTGATGAGGAGACTTTTGTGACATTTCTCTCTCAGAAAAGTGAGAATGCATGAAATGAAACTTAGATAAAATGTAAATTCTAAATTGATAGTGATTAAATCCTATAATAAAATGTTGTAGAATGCCCTAACTGATGGCACTGTGTTGTATCAATTCTATTTTGATCAGTTGATTGTATAAGTGGATACATGATTTAATTGGAAATTCATATTTAATTGGTAGGCTTAATTCTTGAATACACTAAGCTACATAGATGTCGATCTAAAGCCAGTGTAATGATATCCAAAATCCTCCAGAAAAACAGATAGACATCACTGTGGAATATATTTTTTCTTTTTCTTTATTTACTGTAATAGTAATTACATGTATAACATTCAGATGCTGAATAACAGAAAGTTTACAATTGCAGTGAATTTGATATACAATTTAAATATACTCAATCATGATTGCTCAAAAGTGTTGCAAATTCAATATTCAACAAAGTAATAACCATCATGTCGTGATACCATGGTTGATTGCTCCTATTCAACAGGAATTGAATTGATCTTGGGCAACTTGATAGGACAGCCAAGATGATACATTCCCCGGGGGGGCCCACTTACATTGACGAGTGGATACCATGCGCGACCAAAAAAACACGTAAAAAGGATGTCTTTTTCACGATAGGGCATGTTATGTACGTAACGTGATAAGGGTGTCAAAAACACAAAAATAATGAAAAAAGGGTATCTATTTCGCTAGGAAATTACGTGTTTAGGGTCGAATTTGCGGGGATGATAAAACAAAATTAAAATGTTTTATAAAGGATGTCCTTTTTGCCCACACACTTCGTGTTCAGATTCCGATTTGCGTGAGGTGTAGAAGATGGGGTCGTACTAAACCAAATAAGGTAAAGCCGACGACCGAAGGACCCGTAACAATAAAACATTCCTGTACTTGCTTAGGGGTTCATTTCAGGGAATATTTGCCAAGAGTATCGTTTTGTTTCCAATACTTGTTAAGGGTAGGGTTTCACACGCCAATACTTGTTAAGGGGTGCATTTTCAGAATATGAAAATTACGTGTTTAGGGTGCTTTTCGAGACCCCATGGTCGCGCATGGTATCTACTCGTGAATGGTAGTGGCCCCCCGGGATACATACAGTGAAACCTGTCCAAAATGACTCCCTATATAAAAGAAGGAAAAATATAACTTTGCTTTATTAACACGTGGCAGTTATAGGTTCTCTGTAAAAAGCCAAAATAGTAATTTAGTCTCCAAGAACCAAAAATAATAAAGAAATAGTTTATCTGAAAGAGCAATTTTTCTTCTTCATACTTTAAAATTTTAAGTCATGAAGTTGAATAAAAAAAAAAGATACAAGAGTTTCTTTACACTGCTATTTTCGGACTGCTTGGAAGTTTCACTGAGATTACAGAGTATGCACATCTCATGCTTGAGTGAACCCCAAAATTCAATTCTTGTTTTCTCCTTATTTTTTAAGCTCTTGCTGAATTTCCTCTGCATTCAATCAAGTATTTTTAATGGTTATTTTTGGTCAATTTTAACATATATATCATTTTGAAGCTTAGGAAGTGAATTTTCAAGCTTAATAGAAATTGCAATATTCATTTTGGTGGAATTATTATTGGTTTTTGGGTGGCAGGTCACATATTGTCGCATGCACCACGAACCGTCCTCTCTGCGCACTTCGATGCGAAAGTTAGTTTTGCAGAAAACACATTTAAAGAAAAGCTTTTTTAAAACCAGCAATAAGTGCACCTACCAGGAGAGCAAATTATTTACCGGTGTCTTCGTTCAAAAGTTCAGGTTCCAAAGTTTCATCCCGTATCTTTATATTTTCTTGAAGTGAATTATTTACGCCACAGTGGGCATCGTAACAGAGAGGACGGTTCGTGAAATAGATACAGTGTGCTATCAGGCCTTGCGATTTCACCACAAACTGTCCGCTCTGTTATGGTGCCCACTGTAGCGTAAATAATTCACTTCAAAAAAATATAAAGATACAGGATGGAACTGTGGAACCTGAACTATCGAACAGAGACACCTGTCAGATCTTGGGACTGAAATTCCCAGTCTGGTAATAGATTTGGTTCTGTTTGAAACGAAAGTAGTTACCACTTGCAATAATCACACAATCATTCAATATCTATATGTAACATAAATTTAATTCAGAGCGACCAGCTCTATAAATGTACATATAGTTAAAGAAATTGAATAATCAGAATTAAATCATGAATCACATGCATATCAACATAACATCAAACTGTATTTAGCAGTTAACATCAGCATGAATTAACCTATACTGAATATGTTGCAATATGTATCTAATGAGAGTGATTTATTTATATTTAATCAAGGCCTAATAATTTGGCATCCAAACATGACAATATTTTTGGTTATTAATTCCACCAATTAAGTTTCATCAAAAGAGGGTTTATACTTGGATGAATACCTACACTGGACCGTAGTATATCTAATCTGGTTATAATTTATATAGTTCAGAATAAGGACCCCTTCGACATCGTCAATGACTATCGTTGGTCCGATGAATATAGTCGTCTAAGACTAAGAGCGAGCTGCGGTGGCTTCGACGACGCGAAGTAAAGCGAGCGAACTCTCGACGAAAAGCCAGTCCAGATTCGCGGACGAAATGATGAGGGCTGAGAGCCACAGTACGAAGATTGCTACGATGAATCACTAGTCACGAACTCTGAGTTCGAGGATGAAGTACGAGCCCAGCTCGTCCCTAAAGAGAGTAAATAAATAACCATCTCCTAATAGACAAGGTCCAGTAATAACACTATAAATGTTCACAAGTCAGTTACGATATACTAGCTTGAATTCACTGAACTACTTACGGAAAATAATGTAAAAACAAACTACGGTATCTTTTATCCCTAAATAGCAAAAGGAAATCTCTCTTCTCCTAGAAGTATACTTCTCAGTTCAATGAATATTTACATCAACTATATCATATACAACATCAATAAACTGATCCTGGCTATTACTCTTGTTCAGTTCACAAGCCATATATCACATAACTATCAGTTTAAAATATATGGGAATCGTCATTGTCATTGAGCGTATAAACCAACAATTCTTCCATAATAAAAAAAATGTCTCATTTAGTAACATTTAATTACTTCATCTTTATATCATTACTTCATGTTTAGTTGGTTTCACAAAGTTTTCATTTATGAAATATGATTTACTATACAATACAAAGCATTTAATATTCTTTGCACTTTAGTGTTCAATACTCCAACATTAATCATAAGCAAAATAATTACTGAATTTCTGTTTTCTTTGAAAACACTAAGTTTTGCTTTTAATTACAATAATTAATTATACCAATAAAATAGTGAACTTACAGTTCTTTGGAACAGTCGTGCCTGGTGAGATGAGGGCAGATGTGGTGGCTTTACCTGGCCTGTGCTGCCTGGATCCAGCCTGCCAACGATGGGGATTAAGACTCCGCTGTGCCTGCACTACACAGCCTGCAACATACACCCAAAGTAATGGCCTACGAGAACCACACCCTCACACTCCGAGTTAAGACCAAATGTGGAAGGGTCTTCCTCTCCCGAGAATCAAACGATTTCTGATTTGCTTTTACTCAAACACCACTCCATCATGACTCTCACAAAGACAAAGTCATTAACATTCTCAATATTCCTCTGCTTTACTCTTCCACGCTGAACATATCCAATTAAAACTACTTAACTATCCAAGCTTTAATTTCACCTATTCAAAACTCCCATCTCAAACATTCTCAACAATCTTTTCCTCTCATACATAAAAACAAACATCTATAGAATTTTAGAGACCCATTGAACTTAACTAAATATATCAAGTTAAATGACCCAATGCTCATGACCTAAGATTGTCAAGAAGTCAAATTTGTAAAATTCTAATCCTTACACCCCAGCGGGTTTGATCACTTACTTAAAGATACAGTTGATTGACTCTGGGACTATGACAAGAGTCAACCACCCAAATTCCTTTTATTATACAAGCTGAATGGTTACTAGGGGTTAACACTAAATAGACTTACAGTCGCATTGTGACAACACCAGTAAATAATTTGCTCTCCTTATAGATGCACTTATTGATGGATTTAAAAAAGCTTTTCTTTAAATTCGTTTTCTACCAAACTAACTTTCGCATCGAAGTGCGCAGAGAGGACGGTTCGTGGTGCATGCGACGATATATAAAATGAATCACTCTGAATCAGGTTTAGGGGTCACTATAGGCAGGTGGTTACTGTGGAGCACTGACTGCTGACACAGGCTTGACTGTGGTTTAAAAAAAATACATAAGTATACAATGTTGACATATTTATCTATTAAGTACTTTAAATTATTCTTACTGTACAATAATCTAATTTTTTTTAATGATATTTTACTGTATTTTCTAATTTTTCACAGCATCATTGCTATTACCACGGTGAAGTGAGAGATGGCAATTCATCTTCAGTTGCAATAAGCACATGCAATGGTTTAAGGTAAGAACCTGATAACCAATCATCATTTAGAGATGTAGAGGTGCTGTGGCTCAGTGGCTAAGTCTCCAGACTTTGAACTACAAGGTTTGGGTTTCAACTCCCACCATGACACTCGCATTCTTTAGCAAAGTGTCAAAGTTATATTTGTCACTTTTCACCCAGGTGTAGGAAATGGTACCCATAATAGGAAGGAATTCCTTGAATGTTTCAGCACCTAATCAGGTTAGCCATGCCGAAGATAGGGTAATAATATGCAGCAATTAGAAACAATGTATTAAGCGCTATATAAAAGTTTATATTATTAATGTTATCAATATAGTATTTTTGATAATAAACACACGCAAATTGCACCCTTATTTTGAAGGCATTAATTCGCTTCAATCACAAGTGTACCTCACAAAACGTGTTTATTACCATTTACAATTTCCAAGTGATCAAAAACTCTATTTACTTTAAACAATGTAGTTTTACTAGTATCTCATAGTTTCAGCGATTAATCCTTATCATCCCCCCCCCCCGCAGTTGGGTTCATCATTTTGTTAGATATTAATATGATTTTCAAGTCTTGCTCACAGGTTTTGCTTTGAAGGAAGCACTGGAATTAACAGTAGATACTAGCATAAGAACCAGGATGTGGAATTTTTTGTAATGCAAGAAACCACAGGTCAATTAGAGAAATATAATCTTGAATTTAGTTTATTGATTGTAAAGTGTCAGGTGAAAAATTAACAGCAGACTGTAACTGTATACTTTTGAAATCCTCACTTGATAATTATTGGTGTAGTCTACCAAACAAAACAAACGTTACAGATATCGTATTTCCCTTATGGTTGAAATATTAAGTTTAATGATGGTTTAAAATATGATCAGGAAATGAAATATGAGCCTCTTCAAGTTTTATTGTAGACAGGGACAAAGATGATGATCCTAGGCGACCTAGGAGAAGCACAAATCAACAAGAGTAATATTGAATTTAATTGCACTTATAGAAGAAGCACAGTTAAGAGTATTATTGAATTTGATATAACCAGTTCATTCATAAATTTCCATTTTAGAAAACAGTACATATCAAAGGGTATGATTTAATATTTTTATATAGAGCTCAGAATGGGATAAAAGAGATATTCCAAGAGTTAAAGCCATTATTGCACAAATCAAAGATGAGTGCACTATTGGCCTTAAATGAATTGCAAATTGAAGATGAGTGTTGCCATGTCACTTTCATAACATTTGTTTGTTTCTAACGTAAAATGTGATGATGGTCTTACTCGGCATCAAGCCAGCTCAGCTTTTAAAAATCAGATACTTTTCATTTAAGATTGTGCAAAGTTAATGCAGAAGAAAATGAATTTCCCCTAAGAATTTTGAACAAGAGCACATTGTATTTCCTTATTATTATTATTAACCATGGTGGGATATGATGATATATCCATCTGTGGCAATTGAAGATAAATGACCATAATGTAAGCATCAAATTGTAAATTCAACTCCCAGCTTAATGAGAGGAGGGGGGGGGGGGGGCTCTCGATTATTTGCATGTGTCACCACAGAAATTATGGTTCTTCATATCACAATGGCATGTATACATCCACGTGCATGAGAGTTTCGTGTAGATTTTACACTCTAGGCAAGTTTAAACCATATTTATCATGTCTTCAATCATGAGGCTTAAGAGTTTTAAAAACATTTGCCCTTTGCATAAAAGTTACTATTATAGTAACTTTGCCATCCACTGTTAACTAACCTGTCTGGAATCCTTGATTTTGATTGGCTATTGATCAACGTTACCATGGTAGTTATCATTGGTTGGCAAAATTACCATAATAGTAATTTTTATGCAACAGGTCCCAGATCAAAATGGCAAAAAAGAAGACAACATAAAAGCAAGTGAATGTACACCCTAAACATACCTGCTTTTCTTGATTTGTGCCATTTTTCTTTGAAAATTTAAAAGGCTATTTTTTCTCATTTTCATATTTAATTGTTGAGTTTGACACTTTATTCTTTTACAATGGTTATTAGAAGTTCTTTTTATAAGACTACTGAAAAAAAAAAATTGCGAACAAACTTTGTCATGGGCATTCTGAATGTACATGTAAAAGGTAATATGAAAAATGGACCCTTAAATATACACATCTAATCTAGATATAAGCTTACATTTCAGGGTGGGGGATGGGTATTCATGAATCATCTTTCAATTATTTCACTAACAAATTTGCTTCCAATCAATCAAATCAAAGCAGAACTTATTACTAATCTTGAAAAACATGTGAAACAGATGTGAAGAATGAAAAGAATTAAGAAATATATTCATTAAAAATTAATAAATGATTCATTCGGATAGACACTGAGTTACTCCAGAAAGATGACTGTAAAAGCCTGAGAATGACAAAATTGATCACATGGAAAGCTCTTGTGCGAGTGTAATGTAACTCCAAGGATGATGCCAATAGAATTTGGTAATGCATGTAAGCTGAATGTAATAAGATTTATAGCGAATATAGGTATATAAAAAGTTAATTTGGAATAGGTCCTTGGGTATTCATATCTTCTGTGGATGTATGTGTCAGGTGTGGAATGTGATTCATGAATCAACTTTTCATGATGTTAAAGGAAAGCTTTAGTTAAGGGTCAGTACTGTACTTGAGGGTCATCTATTATTACTAGCATTAAATATAGGCCTTAAAGGGGAAGTTCACCCTGACAAAAAGGTTTATTGTAAAAATTGCAGAAAAAATAATAAAATATATTGCCGAAGGTTTGAGAAAAATTCACCAAATAATTAAACAGTTATTAGAATTTCAATTATTTGATTTGTGACGTCATATGCGAGCAGTATTCCTACATAGCAAATGGTAAAAAATCAATGAAATGTCATTTTCTCAGAAAATTGAAAATGGTTTTCACTGGAACTTTTGTATATCAATAGACAAATCATTTCACACCCGATCATGAAAAGAAAACAAAATTATTAAAATCATCAGGAACCATACAAAATTTGAAATTCATACATTTTATATTACATAACACATGGGGCAGCTGCTCGTTTATGATGTCACAAATCCAAAATTTTGAACTCTAATAAGTTTCTTTCTCCTTAACAGATTTTCCTCAAACTTTCACCAATATTTTATACTATTTTTTCTGCTATTTTTACAACAAAGCTTTCTTCAGGGTGAACTTCCCCTTTAATGATATTTCATATTTACTCTGAGTAGCCACTTTAGCTTGATTAGCTGGTCTTCCACTGGGCCCTGATTTTCATATGACTCCTTTTCAGTCTAACATGAGAAGTGCCTGGCTAGATGGTTTAAAGTCTTTGGTATGACTCGGCCAGGGATTGAACCCATGACCTCCTGTTAATGGGGCAGGTGCTGTACCACTGAGCCACCATGCCCAATTTTCATGACACAGTTTGAGGAAATATATTTCAACTTAACCAATTGTTTTGTCTCTTTCTGTATTTGCAGTGGTCTGGTCCATGTTGATGGAGAAGCTTTGGCTGTAGCGCCATTGGAGGGGTCGCCAAGGCAACACGTCGTTTATCATCAAAAAGATGTAATCAGCAGGGGAGAGAAATTAGGTAAAATAAGAGTAATAATTCATATTAGGGTTTACGTCAATGAATTTCACTGACTGATTCATTCTCAATCAGCTTATAACTTTTGTCTGTCAAAATCCCTGGCATAATGCTTTGTGAAATGCTCTCAGCGTCTTTATTTGTATTTTGGAGGATTAGCAAAATGATGTCTCTTACAGGTTACACCATTATAGAATCCTGGATTTCCCCCGCACACGATACATTCATAATCTCCACTTCCTGGGGAGCTTTCAAGCCCCCTTGTCACAATGTAAAACGTTGACAGTTTTTTTCCAGACTGGCTATTCATTGCAAGACCACGAATTGAATTAGGACTACATTGATATCATCCAGTAGAAATAACATCATTCCACTCCCTGGGGAATATTCTAGTACCCCTCCCCTCATTGAAGCATTTTGTTAAGTTTGTTTCATACAGACTATCCATTGCAACACCATGCAATAGATATGGTATTTCACCTAGTGGAAGAGACCTCATCTCCACTTCCGGAGGGGGGGTATTCCACTCCAGCCCCCCCCCCGACATGGAAGTTTCTTATTAGTCTGTTTCATACTGACTGTTCATTGCAACTCTATGCCATATTTGTGGCAATATCACCTAGTAGAAAAGACATCATCTCTACTCTCTGGGGAGTAATCCTGCCCTTCCCCCCCCCCCCCGTAAGTTTTTTTTTCAGTTTATTTCATACAGATAATTACACAACACTACAATAGATATTTTGCCTTGTAATAGATATCTCACTTTACAATGGTGACATCACAGGCAGGAAAATGTGAGAAATCGGCTGAGGTTACAACCTTGCTAGAGTCAGGGCTTCGTTGTTTATCTGAGAGTTCTTCCTCAACAGTTCTGTCATTGATTTGTAAGAACAGTGAATTGCTGATTGGTCTTAATTTCTATTTAGCCCATTTTGTCTATATGGGAGTGTTTTATTGACTTGTCAGACATTTTATCCGACAAGTCTAGTTTTATCCGACAGTTACCATAACTAGAGTGGTACTCAGCCAATCAAAATCAAGGGAAGTTGTCAGATCTGACAACTTGTCGGATGAATATGTTGATGAAACGCTCCCCTGGTAACTTTATGAATAATATTTAGTCTGTATGGTAGTCTGATGGACTGTTTAAGAATTACATTTTCATTAGACAGAGTGCAAAAGTAGTTAGTAGAGGGAAAAAAATGGACCATCGAGGCATTTGGACAACATTTAGGTGGGTAAAATACCAAGTGCAGAGTAGTCCAAATGGCAATAACACAAAATAGCAGACCAAATGAGTCCAGCCCATGTGGCGTTAGACTTGGTCTATCTAAGAAGAAGACCAACTGCTTTTAGACCATATGAATGTAAACCAATAATACGAAAATAGGTGGAATTGCTTACATTAACGCCCAACACACATTGTACGATCTGTTTGTGATCCGATTTTTGACAAACCTGTTACAGCTTTTGATATGAATGTTCCAGTCTATTGCAAGCCTCCCTGTAGGAACTAACGAAACACGGTTCCAAAATCCTTGTGATGTGATCGCAGTCGCACCTGACTAAATGAAATACATATAACCTTTAATTTAACCAGACAGACACAGAATGTTGATTGAGCAAATATATAAATTAGATTTATCAAAGATCTCCCTCCTAAACGCCACTCATCACATGAGGTCATACATCATGCCATGTACCCATCTGGCTTATTACATGAATGTTGCTGAATCTAAATTAGATTTATCTAAGTTCTTTCTCAGACCCACCTCAAGAACCTGCGGTCTGAGACAAGGGCCCGTATTCTGAAGTCGGGTTTAACTTAAACTCAGGTTTAAAGTTGTGGTTTAAGTATGGATAGCCAATTGTTACATAAATCACTAACTGTAGAGATATAATATTTCAGCTCAATTGGCTTTCAGATTATTGTCTTTACCATTGAAGAATCAGGAAAGAGTACAGTAAATATAAGAAACATACAACTTAATAGAAATTTTGCCACTTTTGGCTTCCCATAATATTAGCACAGAGTTAGACCATGGTCTAAGTTAAACCTGACTTCAGAATACCGGGCAAGGGATCCAGTTTCATACAGCTATGGTAACTTTGCCATCATTGCGGCTACCATGGTAACGGGGCTCAGTAGCCAATCACAATCAAGGTTTCAATGGATATATAATTCATTTATATTCAATTCAACTCATAGAAGTTACAATAGTGGCAAAATTACAATAGTTGTCATTCCTATGTAACAGGCCTGAGTTTTACAAAGAGTTGCGATAAAACCAAACTTAAATTGCATGTGATCTGCAATTACATACATTTAAATAATGATCAGTGGTTGATTGGAATCAATCATAAATCTTTGTTAGACAAGGCACAGGGGAGCATCTCATGGAAAATAGGCAGTGATTTTCATAGATTACTGTTATAAACTACTGAAATCCTTGCATCTGATTGGCTTGGAACAAATTAGTCAGTGAAAATCACTGACAAGATGCCTCATGAAACACCCCCTTGGTTTGATAGCCCCTTGAAGTGATTCGGCCAGGAAGAAATCGTTGCTGAAGTTCAGTTCCAAATTAGATTTATTCAAGCTCATTCACAGACCATCGGAATAAGGTCATGTTTACATGTACTAGGTTTAGGAATGCCACTCATGTAGTCCCACTCATAAACATTCTTGGTGCATGTTTCAACTGGGTGGCCTCCATCAGGGAAACGGTTTTAGATGAAACTGAAAAGATTGATTGCTTCTACATGTTTATTGTTCTGTATTATAATGAACTGTGTAGACACTGACTGTTCTTTAATTTCCTGTCATTACTTTGGAAATTTAGAAATGTTTTTATAATTCAGTGTTTGCATGTCATGTAAATTACCCCCCCCCCTAAGTCCCATTCATTCCCATCATAAAAAATAATTTTACATAGATGACTTTCTAAGTAATGGTTTGTGTATGACCTGATTTTTCTTATGTCTCCTCATATCAAATCACACTTTGCTTTGAAGCGATTAACACTTGATGGGTGCTCTTTAATAACATCTTATAAATGTGGATAATTTTGGATGTGAATTTCTCTTGGACTTTATAATACTCTTTTACCGTGCAACATGAAGTTTGAAAGGGTATTCCTGTCAAAGCATCATTCCTTTCAAAATTGAGAAATGTTAGTATATTTCAGTGGTAGCATGTGACTGCAAGTCATAAATTACCCCCTTAAAAATCCTGATCATTCCTAAACACCCCTCCCCCTAGAAATCCTGATCATTCCTAACATAAGTTATGATTTTACAGAGATGAATTTCTAAACAATGGTGTGTGTATGACAACATATAATTTATTCCCTTCTGATAGGAGCTGTTTTCTCTTATCACTCCTTGTGTCAAACCCCACTTTATATTGAACAGATCATGACATTGGCACTTGATGGTTGCTCTTTAACAACAACTTATCTGGATGATTTGAGGTGTAAATTGCTCTTTGACTCCATATATTCTTGAAGTTGTCCAAAACATGAAGTTTGAAAGGGGTATTCAAGAATCAGCGTAGCAGTGAGCATGCGATCAATCAGTTGGTCGGTCCACAACAAACTTGCAGATCGAATTCCTTAATCAATTTTTTTCCTATGGTCATGAGGCTTTGCAAACACGTTGATCTTGGAGTTAAGACATTCAAGGGACATTAAACAAAATCTTGGGTACTATGTCGCTACGGTAACAACATATTATGTCAATAAGGCAGAAAAGTCTTGTGGAGCGAACTACTTCCTCACTTTCCACCAATGCACAAAATACTTGGCACACATTGGTCTTGAGTGAGGCTGTTCAAGAATAATTTTTCAAATGTGACTGTGTTGCCATGGTAACAGCATTGTTGTGATAGGGCTGGGGTAGTTATCAATTTCAGTGATATTTCTAGTTTTTCCTGGTACAGTATGACCTAGAAATTTGAAATATATTCATCCATCAAAGGTACACTTATCAATGTATACTATCATGTTTTTTGACAGTGATGGATGCAAAGTATGAATCTGTTGGAGAACTGCCCGATATATCAAGTAAAGAGCGCCACCGCAGGGACATCCTGTCCGAGACGAAATATGTAGAATTGGCCATCATAAATGACGATGCTGAGGTGAGCGTGAAATGTTATTAAATATAACACAAATCTTCTTTGGGCTGTTAAAGTCTCAAAAGAGCTGTATTTCAGAAATACATTATTTCAGAAATATCTCAGAAATATGGCAATGGCAGCAGCAACCTCATGTTTTGAAAACTGTCTCCTAATAATATTCCTGTCAAGAATCTCCTCAGCCAAAGAAGATTTCCACTTATGTCGTAAAATATAACTTTTTCTGTGCTAAAATATAGCTTTTTCTGAACTCTGATGAAATTTTTCAAAGCCTGTCTGAATTGATTTGGTAATGAAAAAACAGGAAGCATTCAACTAATGGACTTATCAAATATTTCATTGGATCTGGGAGCGATTCATGAAAGTTGTCAGCACTGACAAGTTGGCTTTCTCCGACAGTTACCATAGTAACAGTCAAAAGCAAGTGCCTCACAGCCAATCAAAACCAAGGATTTCACTGACATTGTCAGCACCAGCAATTTAGTCAGTGCTGACAACTTTCATGATGTGATTAATAATTGGAATATCTAACATTCCGACCCATGGCCATTGCAATTTAAATTTTGGCATTGTTTCTGATTAAGGGCCTTCTCTCGACAATGTTTAAATTATTCTTTAAAAATAGCCCTTTGAGCACTTCAAAAATTTAGTAATTGGATATTAAAATGCTACAGACAATGATGATATCCTGAAAATTTTAACTGATGCCATGCTTGAGAAGTAGTTTTATATATAAAAAGGGAGACCAAAATATGCAGATATCAAGATGAATATTTGTTTAGATCACAAAATATATCCAATAGAACATATTTAAGTTTTTTATTCTTTACATCATGACTATTTTAGGGTATACACATTCATCTTTCTTTGCTTGAAATAGTGACAAGTACTTTCAAAGGATTTACCAAAACTAAAGATAAGCCATAAAAAAAGTGTTTTTAATAAAACCATAGTTGCACTGTTGAGTATGGGAAGTTTAATTGACAACTGCATATTTTATTAGTAAGAATTAATTCTCAAATTATTATATTGTTCTCTTTCCATATTCTTTTCCTTTGTAGTATCGTTTTCGTGGAAGTATTGGGGCTGTGCAAGACAGAAGCAAGGAACTCGCAAATGCCATGGATATGGTGAATATTCACAATTTCATTATGTTTATGTAACGGTAGATCTATTTGTTTCGATAGATATCTGATATTTTAGAGATATATACATGTACTGCATCGAAGCAATAGCTTTGATCCAGCTGAGGCATGGCGGCTTGTCATTGTTCTAAACCCACCTTCACCCGACAAAGGAAATTATAATTGGTATAGTGTCGAAAATCTGTCTATCTGACGGTCAATCGGATTGGGTTCGGCCTAGCCACTAACCCGTCTCTGTGGTCTAGTGGTTAAGGCACTGGCGTTCAAAGCTGGGGGCCCGGGTTCGATTCCCGGCAGAGACACTTTTTCGGCATCACCAATTTTTCCAAAGGGTAGATAGCTCTGGGAAACCTTGATTTAAGCTACGCCTACCATTTCTTTACAATATTTAAATAAAAAAATAAAAAAGAGTTGCCAAAAGCTGTTGTACATGTATAACTTTACACACACATATATATATATATATATATATATATCAATAAAAAACAAATACATCAGGGTAACAAATCAGGTATCTAGAATATTCTCCAGGAATAGAAGATTGGATGCTTTATTTAGGAAAAGTCAGAATTTAATGCTAATGCTTAGAGATGTCTTTCCAATGTCATGAGAGTAGTAAAGCTCTTAACGGGGCAAACAAGCTTTATAGGTAAAACTTTACACCCACAACGAGGTATGTAAAAATCAGATTATTATTCTTATTTCTTGACTGCAGCTGTATCGAGCACTGAACATCAGGATAGCTCTAGTTAACGTAGAAGTATGGACAAGTAAACAGATAGATCTTACTGCCGATGCCACATCTAACCTGTTCAAATTCCAGGCCTGGAGATCTGAGCATTATTCACCTAGGATCCATAATGATAATGCTCAGCTATTAACGTAAGTAGCCTAATTCTTCAATTTGGCAATTCCATTCTAACTTTCAGTTAGTTACTTATTGGTGCAGTAAATAAAGAAAAGTGATGTTATTTGTTTGTGTGTAGATGTATGAAAAAGGACATCATAAATATTGCAAATTTGAGAATTAAACATCTTGTAAAATCCCTTGCATATGATGTAATATGGTCATGCAACAAATTTAAATCATTTTTGATGAACCCAAATTTTGGTGAATTTTTCTCCCCTCCCTTTCTTGGCCTCTGACTGAAAAAAAAAGACCCCACTGTGCCAAACCACAATTTATGAATTGTTTAATTTTTTTTTCTTACTCTATTGTCTTTACTTATTTGACTATAGCTGTTTAGATAGATGTTTGGTTTTTTAATTCACATGAATCCAGCAAGTATGTGAAAAAAATATTGATAAAAGGAGACCATGATTTATGATATTAAAATTAGATGTTTTAAAAATATTTTGGTTAATATTACAAAATTTATTATTTTCCTAAAAATGGAGTAATAAAAGGATGCAAAGAGTGTGCAAGTTACAAATATATAACAAGGAAATATTAAAAGTTTTATTTTAAACATTTATTTATTGTAGAGGAATTCCTTTCAACGACAATGTCGTCGGGATGGCAGAACATGGGAAAATGTGTACAGAAGACAAATCATGTGGTGTTAATACAGTAAGTTTTCACTTCAACATACATGTATGTAGTGTTGTTATCTAGAAAAAAAATCCTGGTCCGAAACCGTCCCGGCAACTTCAAAATTTCCTTATCGGGATCCCGGCTCGTCCCGAATCCCGAAACGAATCTCCACGCACAAATGCAATCCAAAACTGTATACCTACATTTCCAGCCTTAAATACAGTAGGGGAAGGCGGGGTAAGTTGTGACACTTTTTGCATTTTGCATGTTAGAATTGATATGACTAGTACTATTGTAGAATTAAGTACCTTGCCTTTAAATTTGATTCTTGGGAAATCTTTTTCACCTATAGATAACTTTCTACCCCCACACTGAAAGTCATCGTGACCTTTGAAAAAACCGATGTCAAATAGCTCAACTTACCCCATATATGGGGTAAGTTGTGCCACCGTCTGGGGTAAGTTGAGCCACAAAAACTACGTACAAAATGTATGGGGGAGAACCAGCATGTCAATTTTTTGTTTAAAGTCTTTTCACTTGCTAATTCTCTATAAATACTAATGTCCTTTAAAAGGAAAAGAGCAGTCATGTAAATTTGCTCCTTTCAGCCTGCATTTCAATCAATTTTTATGGTTTGTTTGTTTTTTAAGATATATTACCATAAGAATTACCATGGCTCAACTTGCCCCATGCTGTTTGGCTCAACTTACCCCAGTCCGAACTTAGTGCAATAATTTTGTATCCACACATTTATTATGCATCCATCATATAAAAGACTATAACAAGAATGAAGATCCATACCTGGACTAACAATGTTGTTATCATGTCTTTACTATATTTAAAGACGTGTGTGTGTATAAAGCACTTATCTATTTCACACTCTTTTTTACTTTTTTGGCTGAAATTCATACTTTTCCCTCTAAAAAACTACTTTTTGTTTCTAAGTGGAAAACAATGTGGTGGGGTTAGGTGTTATGCTATGGGTCATCAATACATGACACCACCACAATGTCTGACTCATTCATTATTGGCCTGGGGCTGGTGGCTCAACTTGCCCCTATGCTCAACTTACCCCGCCTTCCCCTACACCACTGCGCACTGGCGGTGCACCAGACAGTCAAAGTGTGCATGCCACCACCGCAAATTGTAAACATTCACTCAAAAGGTGGGGAAAATAATGATGAGACAGTCAAAGCGTGCCACCACCGCAAACTGTTAACATTGATGACCACTGACTGACATGACCCGAATTATGTTTGAGTCGATCCAGCTCCTGATCTGACAGTCCAATAACACACGTGTCGGTGCCACTGATCTGTGGTCGGTGCGCACGTGGTTGACAGTTATAAGCAAATTGCGTAATGTCTTGTCAGTGCGCCTGTGGCCCTAGCTAGCCCGGAATATGGATTAACTTTGACTCTCTCTCCCTCTCTCATAACTCTGAACAGTATGATATCACTACTACTGAGAAAAGTGAATACTATCTTATCAGAGAAGCTTATTTGGAAATTTACATAAGATTAGTCCCAGCGGCCGGCACTTCGCATCAAAACAACAAACTCATTTTTTCTTTAATCATGAATTACTTTCGATCAAGAAAACATTATTTGAATAGATACTCAGACTATTCACAGTAAAAAAAATATTTTGAACAACTATTTAAATATTAAGAAACAGTGTTTAAGCCAGTCAATATACAACTATTTTTTAAACTATTAAACCAATAGAAATTTTTAAAAACTTTAAACAGTTTGTTTTTAAATATTTTTTGCAATTTCCAACGATATCATTTAAAACTGTTAATATCATTGGAAATTTGTTTGATGCATTTAACAACATATTTTTACAACATATAGGGTATGATATGACTTTCAAAACAATGTTGTTTCAAAGTTTAAACAACGCCACTTTAAACATTGCCAATTCTAACAGCGTTTTGGTACAATTTTATAATTTAAGTCGAAATATATCTAGGAGAAATGATTTGACAGACTGGTTTGCAATTGTAAACATCAAGTCAACACTATCAACCATTGACGGCTGTCGATGACAGATGGTCCCCAGTCGTGAACGACCAAGCACTTCCCGTAATCCCCCCCCTTCTCACCCCCCTCTCTCTCTCTCTCCCGGCTTTAACCAGCTGAAACATGGTGCGCATTCGTCTAGTTGTTATTTGCAAACCTTTTCGCAAAAAATACCCTAACAAATACAATCATCACAATGTCGACTTTTTTTAAATGACTAAATTTGCAAATACTCATAGATCATCATCGTCAATTGTTAGTAAATTATTTCATGATAAATTCACTAGTCCATACATATCGTAGCAGATTCAACTCGAAAGTATGGGGTAAATGAATGACTCTGTAAAACGAACTGAGGCGAAAGAGGTCTGCACATGAGACTATACAGTAGACGATTATTGTCTGCGTAGATCTCTCGGAGCTGTGTGCAAAGCTAGATTGCATGCATGCTCATGCGATCGACGAGTACAGATAGCTATGTAATTGCGTAATATTTCGAGGTGCATGTGCACACAGCCAGTTGAAACTAAATTGTTCTCTCGTATTTCGTAAGTACAATGACTAATTGGGAAATATTACAACATGAATTTGGCCATTATTGATTTTATTTTCCTGCCGGGATACAGTCTAAGTTGATTGATCCCGGAACCGTCTCGGAGCCTCAGACCGCCGGGAATTCATCCCGATCCCGGACCGACTGACAACACTAAATGTATGTCAGAAGAGAGTAAAAGAATGAGCGTGATCAAGTTTTCTTGAAAAGATTGATGATGATGATGGTGATGATAATGATGATGTTCATGATGATGATGATTGATGATGATGATGGTGATGATGATGATGATTGATGATCATGGTGATGGCGATGATGATGATAACGACGATGACAATAGTGATGGTGATAGTGACATGATAAAGATGGTACAGGTGCTGCTGATGACAATAGCAATGGTGAAAATTGAAGATAATAGAAGTTATGATGGTAGCGATGATGATGATGATGGAGATGGTGATTGTGAAAATGATAAAAAAGAAAACACTCTGTTATACCATGTTCATATCCCGTTCTCTGTCTCATAGGACATAGAAGAAGAGCTCTCCCGTCAGGTTGTAGTTGTATCACACGAGATGGGACATAACTTGGGTTTTAATCACAACACTAGAAGTTGCACCTGTCCAGATGCTTCCTGTATCATGGATGATATACTAGGGTGAGTATCCATGACAACTAGCATAAACAGTAGCATTTTCAGTTTTCTTTTATATTCGCATTCTTTGCATCTTACCATAAAGATGTCTTCTTTAAACAAGTAGCTCATCAGACTGTGAACCTGTAGATGTGGAGAGTATTTCATGAAAGTTTTTTGTCAGTGATTTTCAGTGACTAACATGCTTTCAGCCAATCAACGCAAGGATTTACAGTAGCTTATAATGATAGTCAGTGATAAATCAACAACTATTTTTATCATGAAATGCTCCCCTTGCATTGCAGATTCTTGTCTTTTGGTGAGATGTTGTTCCATACCTGTCACTTTGTTTGACAAGGGGTGCATTACAGAAGAAGTTGAATATGAATGCAACTTAAAATGCATGTTTATAATGTAAAGTAAAATACATGCAAATTTGGTTCATTGAAAATCAAAGTTGCATTCGATTGTAACTGTTTACTGCCAATTAACTATTCACCACACTGGGGTTGTGTACAGCACAGTTTCTTGGTTGGCTTGGATTTGAACACAAACCCTTGTTTTATAGGCAATAATCAGAACCACCAGATTACAGAAGACATTATTTTATTTTTTTCTAATTAATGAAATTCTGTTTCTTTTCTTTAGATACCCTCCCTCCACCCAGTTTTCTTCCTGCACCTTTGAGACGATGCGGAAGGTCCTTCAGAAGGGTTACGGGTTCTGCCTCCTGGATTACCCTAAAGAATTCTTTGGAGGACCGGTGTGTGGTAACAAGTTCTTAGAGGCAGGGGAGGACTGTGATTGTGGGACACCAGAGGTAAGAAGCTACGGATAATCTCTTTGAGAGGGGAGGGGTTGAGGTAAGGACAGGTAGGAATAGGGGTGTCTTCTGCATTACCCCCAAAGAGTTCTTTGAAGGACCGGTGTGTGGTAACAGGTTCTTAGAGGTGGGGGAGGACTGTGACTGTGGGACACCAGAGGTAAGAAGCTCAGATCATTTCTATAAAGATGGGAAATAGGAGGGGGTAGGTATGGATGGACCCCCTGAATTACCCTGAAAAGTTCTTAGGAGGACCGGTGTATGGTAACGGTTTCTTAGAACTGGGTGAATACTGTGACTGTATGACACCAGATGTAAGAAGCTACAGAGAAGATCTCTATGAAGAGGGGAAATGGAGGAGGAGGGGGTAGGTATGGGATGTGCTTCCTAGATTACCATAAAATATTCTTAGGAGGACTGGTGTGTGGTAACAGGTTCGTAGAAGTGGGTGATTACTGTGACTGCGGGACACCAGAGGTAAGAAACTGCAAATAATCTCTATGTGAAGGGAGAGAGGAGTGGAGGGGAGGGGATGACAGAGGAAGAAGAAGAGGATGAGAAAGGAGGGGAGGAGGATGAGGGATGAAGCAGCATGGGGGAGAGAGTGGGAGAAGAGGAGATGAGGATAAAGAGGAGGAGGAAGAAGAGGAACGGCAATGGGAATAGGAGAAGGGAGTGGCTGGGCAAAAGGGGAAGGGATGAAGGGGAGAGGAAGAGGAGGGAGGAGAAAGGAATGAGGAAAGGGATGGGGAGATGCAAGGAAGATTTTTGAGATACCAAGTCATTCTAATGATCTTAGGGCTAGACAAGCAATTGCAGTACTTCATGCAATCTTCATCATTTATTTGGTTTTTAATGTTTTTCTTTGCACATCTCATTGCAATCTTACTTTGAAATCTAGGAGTGTGACACCAACTGCTGCGTAGCTGAGACCTGTAGATTCCATGTGAATGCTACGTGTGCCGAGGGTGAATGCTGTGATAGTAACTGTCAGATGCTACCCGCTGGTACCCTATGCAGGGATGAATACAACCCCTGTGATCTACCAGAATACTGCACCGGAACTTCTGCAACGGTAAAGAAATATTGATGCAAGATTGAGGATCTTTAATTTACTAGTCACTAGGGTTACCTTGGTTTAGCAGCAGCTGGTCTTCTTATCATATGGTCTAATACCACATGGGCTAAACCCATTTGGTCTACTATCATGTTGGTCTAGTTGCTGGTTAGTCTATACTAAACTTGAGCTAATATTCACTGAGTGAAAATAATTGAAAATCCAGTAACTTTCTGATATTTGATTGAATTTTGATTTCTTTCTGTGTCTTTTTTTTGTTTTGATTTCTTCTAATTAAGTTTTCTTAGGGATAGAGGTGGCCTTTATAGTCGTCACTCTATGTACACTGACAGCACTTGTGCATCTTATATGTTAAAGAAACTTTATCTTAATTTTATGTGGAGACAGGGTCAGGTCTACAGTGGGGGGGGGGGGGGCAGGGGGGCACAGGCGTGGATCTAACTGGATTAGACACAATAGTTTTGAGAGGTCGACTATTGCGTAAAAACAATATGGCCCCTAAGATGATATTGTGTCTAAACTGGCTGAAACCTACCAGGGGGGGCACCTTCCTTTGATTTTTTTTTTTTAGTAGTGAAAAAAAAGAGAAAAAGGGAGAAAAGCGAGAAGAAAAGGAAAAAAAAGTAGAGTTAAAAAAAAAGGAAAAATGATGTCACATTTCTGTTGTCTTGCCTCCCCCATCAAACATCCTTGGGCCACCCATGTGAAGAATTGAATGCATCATGTTTTCTTTATTCTCCCCTATCAGTGCCCGGGTAATGTGTACCGCCAGAACGGAGAGAAGTGTGATCGGAGGGACTCTGATTCTCTCTGCTATGACGGGCAATGTCATAGCTACCAGCAGCAATGCGAAGAAGTCTGGGGTAAACGGACCTGTAAGCATATCCATTTTTTGTCTTTCCAAGATGTTTAAGGTGATGTGTTGGTATCTCCCCCATTATTACATATCACATCATGGTCCAAGATATATCGACCTCACTTTAGTATGCTTCATTTCGCACAACATAATATATCTCCCTATATCTGTTAGATGAAATTTCAGTTAAAAAAAAGAATATCGGGATGCGTGGTTGCCCACCTCTTCAGAAAGTTGTTCAGTGAAGCCAAATTATTTTCATTATCTGTTTGAATTTAATGTCAGAATGAAATGGTGATATCATAATTGTTAAGGATTTCAGACCTACTTATGAAATGATAAATGCATCCCAAAATAATCACAAATTTGAGTGTGAGTAGAATAGGCATGGATGTATGGAATACTTACATTGTGTGGTGGTGAACTCATGTTAAGATGGCAAGTACATTACACACGTGTGTTTCTGTGTTTTGTAGATCAAGCATACCCTCATATGAATGTATCCTCATACATCATAAAGCAAGATTTTTTTAATTTCTGTTCATTTACATGTACATCCATTTATGAATCATTTACATATACTTGCAAATATGCTGTGCATGACTTTTTCCAGGAAATTTACAAAACCATTAAAAACAGAACTGCTTTGTTCTCCCAATATTATTTTTGAGCTACTTGAATACTGATTTGTATTTCTAAAGGTTGATAGTGACTTGTACATGCTTTATACCATGGAAGTGTTCCCTTACTTACAAAGTTAAATATAGTGCATGCATGACAATTTCTTGTTAATATCATTAATTAGATATTTTATTTTATATCATTTTTGCTTTCAGCTGTTAAGGCAGGGGTTGATGAGTGTTATGCCCTGAACGAACAAGGCAGCCATTTTGGAAGTTGCGGAGAGACGGACCAAAGGCCATGCCCATCCTCGTAAGAGAAATTTATGTTATATTCCATACAGTATTCCCCAAATAGTTGTGCTGTGTAATCTCCTCCTCCTCCCTCTTTTGTTCTTTGTTTACTGCTACTCTTACAATGTTTATGATTCTCCAGCTGCTAATACTATAGTGACAGCAGTATCCACTTCCGCCACCACCACTACTTTTCCCTTATCACACTCACACTTCCTAGGTATACTCTTGCTTCTGCCATGTTTATAAGTATTCTAATTTGGTTATGCTTTTGATGAGACAATTTTCCATCTATGGTTTGAGTTTTAGGTATTTTGATTTTTTTATATGATTTCATTGAAGAATTTTGCCATCAAAACTAAAATTCTATAAATCCAATCTGAAATGTAACAGGCTTGTTAGGGAAGTTTCATTATATTATACATACAATTTATGGCTTTCAAACCAGTAAACAAGATCACATTGATCGATCTGATAAGCCGGACAAATCTAGGAACCAGCAGGATTTGAACCTCTCATCTACTGATTGCCAGTCAGTGACTGTACCACCAGGCCATCACTGGTCCATGCCACTTGTCGAGATGAAACAAGAACAAAGTCCTCGGTTCCTCTGCTTTTTATCTGTCTTGCATTCTTATATTAGTCTGCCGTGGACAATGAAATGGAATGTTTAAAGGCTTGCTGGGAAAATTGTTTTATATTGTCAATTTCATTAATGGCCTGGTGATAGAGTCGCTGACCGACAATCAGTAGATGAGAGGTTCAAATCCTGCTGGTTCCAAGATTTGTCCGGCTTATCAGATCGATCAGTGCAAACTTATTTTTACTGGGTTGAAAGACATAAATTGTATTTACAAAATCAAACTTGAAAGCAAAGTACTAACAAAATATTGAATAGAAATATATATAAAGGGTGCCATCTTGGAAAGATTATTTCTGTGTGAGCTTTATATATCCAATGAAAGATGATGCGGTGGGTTCGGGGATACATGTGCTCGGCTGCGCAACCTGCCGATCATCTCTATTTTATCTCAAGGTAGATCTATGTTTTCTATGGTGAGATGAAATAATTCAGTATGCAGTTTATGTTTCATAAAACTTACTATCATTGACAAGTCACACGCTACTGAAGCTATGTAATCTCATTGGCCAAGAGCATTTGTTATCGAATCAAGGTTTTGGTTCTTGAAATATCTTAAATGTTTGTGGTTTTTTTTCTCTCTAAGAACTGATCCTGATGGACCTTGCTACAAACCCTGTGAACCAGAGTAAGTAATTCTACTAAAATTCATTAAAAAAAATACATTAAACATTTGAATTCTAAGGTCTGGTGTGGAATTTGTGAGTTTTTGTAAAAATTCTGCTCATGTTATGCAAAGTTTGTGCAATAAAGGGGCTGGTTCCATAATATGTACTATTATAGTAACTTAACCATCCAAAGGCAACTGCCATGTGAACAACACTCAACAGCCAATCAGAATCAAGTATTTTATTACCACTGGTTATCATAGTGCCAATTTGTATGCAACAAACCCTTTGGAAGCCTTTTTAGATCTTGATGTCAGAAATCCACGTAGCATGCAAAACACTACTATTTTTATCAAACATAGCATCACACAGCTTTCCTTTTGATATTTATGATTGGTCCTCTG
This sequence comes from Lytechinus variegatus, assembly GCF_018143015.1. Taxonomy (NCBI): domain Eukaryota; kingdom Metazoa; phylum Echinodermata; class Echinoidea; order Temnopleuroida; family Toxopneustidae; genus Lytechinus; species Lytechinus variegatus. The sequence continues at coordinate 14,610,098 of NC_054751.1, forward strand.
CATCTTAGCCACTTTTACTGTATGCTCCTGGCCTTGAAATTTTAATGAGAATTCACTTTTTCATAAAAAAATGTTGCAACTGCAATTTTGAGAATATGTGTCTGTTAGATCTCCAATTCTATTCAAAACATGCATATTCAGTGGCAGATTTTTTTGAAGCAAACATTATTGGGTGTGGTTTTTGTAGGCCTGACAATTAGCAGTATATCAGATGATTTCTTTTTTCTTCTGTAAGGACTTCTTTTGAAGCCGTTCACTAGTTCTCTTATTGATTTATTGTGTGAAACATTGAGTTTTGCAGTCCCTCAGGAATACAACCTCTCACCTCTACTTTAAAAAAAATCAGCCTTTTTAACAACAGCAATGTGGATGAAAAAAATGAGAAATAGAGTTTTAACAGTGTTCCTATACATTTAGCTTTAGTAAAAAAATATTGCTTATCATTCAATAATTTCATGAATGTAATTTACGTAGGAATGCAAAGTGCGGTCGTCTGATGTGTGAAAATGTTCCTGATAGACCCGTCCTTACCAGTATTGCCACCATCGCTCCAGGGCGGGCCTACGATTCCAAGGGCAGAGAGCACATCTGCAAGACGGCCTCCCTTAACTTTGGAACCGATGTCCCTGATCCAGGCTACGTTGCAGACGGAACCAGCTGTGCTGAAGGAAAGGTACCCCAGTCTAACCCTATTCCTATGAGGAACAAGGGGTCCCATTTTAATACAAAGCCTACCATATGTTGAGTAGTTAGTGGCGTAAAGTGATGATTCTGTTGAGGCGTTAAATGTAAATTCAGCTGCAGTAACAGTTTCAAATATGGAAAGCAAGAGATGACAAAAAAATCTTTGAAGAGTCCAGGTTCATTTTTTTGCACTTTTGTCAATCAAATCGTTCATTATTGTCTAAGAATGATAACTAAAATAGTTTTGTTTGCCAGCAAAATATGAGAAAAGATCACAGTAAACATAAGAATCATACAAGGTACATGTAAATGAAATCTGACATTTTTGGCTTTCGATTACTTAAGCACAGAGTTTGACAGACCAATCATGGTCTTATTTCCCCTCAATAATATAATTTCTTATTTCTTTGATTTTTTTTTATAGATTTGCTTGAACTTCCAGTGTCAAAACATCAGTGCCGTTGGCATAAGACCCTGCCCTTATAACTGCCATGGCAACGGGGTGAGTATTCAATTTTGCCTAATGGTGTACCATACAAACCTTGTTAGGAGGTCAAAGGTCAATGGGATTGTCAGAAGCAATTTCCTGTCAAAATGATCTTGATAAATCAGTAAATAGGAGAAGGGGTAGAAATGCCCCCCTCGGGTGTTCTTGTGATTCTGCCGTACTCACTGTTGGAAAATTCATTGTTCAACTGCACTACTGAAAATGTAAAGACTTCTGCTTGGTTGCTTCACTTGCTTGCTCAGTACCCCCCCCCCCCTCCATTCCGGACTGTGGGAGGAAAATCTTTGTGTACTGCCTTACATTTACATCTATTCTATCATCCTGAAATAATAACAATAATAATACTTTTCTTTTCATCTTTGTGCTTTGTAATATATAGGACATTACACATTATATTTAAACTAAGCGGTAAGCTTATGTACGCTTAAATTAAGGTTCTATATATATTGAAGAATCATTTCATCTTTCAATAGAAAAGGCTTAAGTAGTGAATTGGTATTAATACGATAAATGATACATACTAGACTATAGTGAATTGGTATTAATATGATAAAATGATGCATACTAAATTATAACAAAGAAATGTGAAAAATATGAGTTTTCAGATTTGAAAGTTGAACCAAGTGATGTTCAACAATAAAAAAAAATGCTATTCTTTTTTTTTTTTACTTCAGATGTGCAATAGTAAGAGTCACTGCCACTGTTATCAAGGATGGGCTCCACCTCTGTGCAACACTCCAGGCTATGGGGGTAGTATTGATTCCGGTCCTGCAGGTCCCCCTGACAACGTTGGTAAGAAACATGCACCTATCCCTCCATCTCTTACTGTTGCCTTTTGTTGAGATCTGTTTTCTCCTCTTTTTTTTTAAATGAAAATTGATTAGGTTTTGGCAGTTTTTTATCTTGGTGTCTTTTTTTCTCTGCATCTTTTTTTTTATCTTGAGGCTCGTGTTCATAAAAGTACATGTGTTAGCTGTTGAATGCTATAAATGTCAAATATGATAGATTTGACTTGTACTTAATTTCATTTTTGTAATAAAAAAGTATTGTTATGATGATGATGATCATCATCATCATCATTGATGATGATCATCATCATCAGCATCATCGCCATCTTCATTATCAGTATTATCATCACCAATGATGATGATGATTATTATCATTAACATTGTCATTATCGCTATTGTTATTCTCATCGCCACTATCACAACCATCACTGTCATCATCCTCGTTGTTGACATCGTCATAATAATAATTTACATGATCATAATAATTAAAATCATCATCATCATGACCACCATTATCATCATCATCGTCATCATATTCCTCCTCATTGTTGTCATCGTTATAATTATTATCAATATCACCAGCATCACCAACATCATTGTCATGATCGTCCTCATAACCTTTTTCACATGAACTTATTTCGAATTGAAAGAATTGCAAATTTGAACAGATATCACAACTCTTTATTGTCTTATCATTTGCCTTCATAAACCTAGCTAATATGCTGGCAAGCTATTACTTCTAATGAGCCCCAAAATTTATGAGGATGAATAATTATTATAGTTCAATATTTTTTAGTTGTTTGCAGCATTGCTTGTGTGTACTTTATTTTTTTTTGCTTTGCATTTTTTTTTTTACTGCTATGTTACTGCCTCATTGTACCCGTATGCGAATGCAGGTAGCATAGCAACTGAGTAGTCATTTTGATGCAAATGTTTTTTTAGCTTGTATTTTTGTATTGATTTTTCTTTAATATGAATTACTGATTATCTGTATATATTTCTAACAAAATTGTTCTATGAAATAAAAAATAAAACTCCTACTTCATTTAGCTGTAAACACCAACTTCATGAAACTTTATTAAAATTTTTAACACCAATTTATACAATTTAGAATATATTTTACTCTGCAGCATTCTCAAACTTTCCTGTATATAAAGCTCCCATTTATTAATTTTTTTTAAATTATTTTTTCTTTTAAATAAGTAAAGAAGATAAACTGTCAATCTATCTTTTAAAGCCTTTCATTTCATATATTCCTCTGTATACTCCTTTTTGCTGTGAGAAATTCAGAAAACAATTTCAAATTTCAGTCTTAAAGTTTGATTCATCGGCCATCTTGGACGTGTGTTTTCTAAATATATTTTCCATGGTCTACATCATGTTTGTTGTGTATTTCCTACCTATCCCTACATTTCCTTCAATCTGGTCCCATGGTGTGCAGTTGTAGTCACCCGTACAGTGACTAAAGTGGTAACCCGTTATCTACCCGTAAGTGGCCCCACCCTTTTTGGTAAGTACACGCCCTTGCATGGGGGGACTGGTGTCACATCCATTGTTCATGATTGGTGTTCCCTCATCTCGGGCTGCACGATATTGCATGATTTGGGAATTGGATTAGGATTAACATCCACTTGGTCTGCAAGCAGTTGGTCTACTTCTAGTCTATTACCGCATTGGCTTAACCTCTTTGAACTACGATCGATTTGGTCCAATTGCCGTTTGGTCTCCACCACACTAAAACCTATAGTCTAATTCTCATTTAGTCTAATGCCTAGATGGTATACATGTAAAGTTCCACTTTGTATACTACTTACCAGTAATCATTAAATTTTCTAATGAAAATTTGGTTCATAAAGTGTTCATCTGACCATGTAAACTAGGTGATGTTCGACCAAGTGGAAATAAGACGAAATGGATATAGCCTACCTGGAAATTAGACAAAATGACAAAATGGCAATTAAACCAAATGATGACCTGGTTGTAGGCAAACAAGGATTAGGTCATGAGGGACGGGAAACAGAGAGTAGAGGATGCAGGAATAGACCGATTGACAATTTACCTTTGCTTATATCCCGCTGTCAACATTGTCACGTACAATGTTCATGTAACATTTTTAAACAGTCAAAATGAATAGTTTGGAAATGGGGAATAAATGTTGGTGAAGAATAACGTTGTTATTTTTATCCCCCCCCCCTATCCCGGGAACCCTGTGAGTTGGATTGGAGTAGTAGGGATAATATATGTGCTTTGTTTGCATTTCAATGCAGATTTCTTTAATTAAACAGGTTTATGAAAAAAATGGTTTGCAGTATCATGCTGTCGGTATATGGTGGACCCAATGTCATCTATGCATTGAAATATAAATGTCATCAAATATTAATATTGTCATATCGTGCAGCCCTACCCTCTTCTAACCTTTCCTTGCCTCTGATTCATGATATTGTTCCATGTATCCCTTCCTGCATGCCCCCCCCCTTCCTAGGCCATTTATCACAATGCTTAGTGATCGATTCAGGGCTGATTTTTACGATTGATCATACACAATAATCAATGCAATCAATCATGTAAATCTGCCTCATGACCAATAGCTAAGCCGTGTGCTAAAGGGTCCTGTAACACAATTAATCGTAAGCTTCATTTTCACGATTGATTGTACATTGTAGTTATAATGGAATCAATCGTAGAAAAATGTTCTGCGATCATTGCTATTGAAATCTTTGTGTTCCGGGCCCCAGATCTTATAGTCATATTGGCATCAGATTTCATGGGGAGTGGATGATTACTTGCTGACCCTAGACTTTGTGAGAAACATTTGAAGTACCGGCGGAGACATTATCTTGGGAAAGCAAACTCGATGTTCCAGCAGGAAATTCTTCGGCCAAGCCCACTTAGGCCAGGGAAAGTGAGAGAAATGGCTTTGCTGGAAGGCTAAAGATGGAATTTCCAGTGATGTTACATGACAGACTGCTGGTCATTCATCTTATTCCTCTCTGGGTGATTGCCATCAACTGTCATCTGAATGGTGTCAGATTCCCTGTGAAAACTGAGGACAATGTGCCTTTAAAATCTAGTCTTTCTCTTTGCCCGTCAGTTCTACCATCTCTACCCCTTCCTTTTCATCAACCAAGAGCATGTGAGTCATTGGTCTTTGAAGTCATTGAAGCATGTAGGAGGCTGAGGATTGTTCCAATGGCAGAAGCTTTCCATCAGTGACTCCAATCTACTACTAACAAGTTCCTAACTGCATGATAAAGCAAAACCCTCACATAACCTGTTTTTTGTAACCCTTAAACCAAATGATAACCTGATAAAGCATGAACATAAGGGTAGTTTTCCAATTGCAAAAGCTGCTCGTGACTCCAAGATACTATAGTATCAAAATTCCCAACTGTAACCATAAAGCAAACCCCTAACCATCATTTTTTTCATACCCCTTAAACAAAATGATTATCTGATAAAGCATGAACCTGAATGTCTGGTGGCCTATCTCATAAAGAAGATTGACGGCTGTGAGTTGCACACGCAAAGATTCCCAAATGTGTCTTTGATCTATGAGCCATCCTGTCTCGTTCTAGAGCTAATTGCTATCTATCATGTCCTCATCATGTCGTCTTCTACTGAGCTCTGGGTTGCTTTCGCCTGTAGAAGTATGGCTCATAGGGATACGTCCATCTTCCAGGGCATATTCAGGTTGCGTCAGCCAATAGCAATGTGCTATGCATAGATACACCCTTCCGCCAGACCAATGCTTGTTCGGGTTTCTTCAGCCAATAGCAATGTGCTATGCATGGATACACCTTTCCGCCAGACCAGTGTTTATTCGGGTTTGTTCAGCCAATAGCAATGTGCTATGCATGGATACACCCTTCCGCCAGACCAGTGCTTATTCAGGTTTCTTCAGCCAATAGTAGTGTGCCATTCATGGATACACCCTTCTGCCAGACCAGTGCTTATTCGGGTTTCTTCAGCCAATAGCAGTGTGCCATGCATGGATACACCCTTCCGCCAGACCAGTGCTTATTCAGGTTTCTTCAGCCAATAGTAGTGTGCCATTCATGGATACACCCTTCTGCCAGACCAGTGCTTATTTGGGTTTCTTCAGCCAATAGTAGTGTGCCATTCATGGATACACCCTTCTGCCAGACCAGTGCTTATTCGGGTTTCTTCAGCCAATAGCAATGTGCTATGCATGGATACACCCTTCCGCCAGACCAGTGCTTATTCGGGTTTCTTCAGCCAATAGCAATGTGCCATGCATGGATACACCCTTCTGCCAGACCAGTGCTTATTCGGGTTTCTTCAGCCAATAGCAGTGTGCCATGCATGGATACACCCTTTCGCCAGACCAGTGCTTATTCGGGTTTCTTTAGCCAATAGCAGTGTGCCATGCATGGATACACCCTTCAACCAATAGCAGCTTTTCTTGTAGGGATACGCCTACGTACCAGTGCACATCTGGATGTAAGAAGCCAGCAGGATTGCTATGAAATACTCATGCATCAACAGTGTCTCCATTAACTGATGAAGGCTAGCAGTTTTCGGTCAAAACATCGCAGTCATCCTGTTTGCTACTTTTTGTTTAAAATGATTGTTTCTCTACCTTTCAGTAATATTTTATATGATTATTACAGCACTTTGCATTACATTTAGATTGGTATTACTATTGTCGCTCCTTTCTGTTTATAAATTTTGCATTATATTTAGGTTGGTATTACTATTGTCGCTCCTTTCTGTTTATAAATTCTGTCGTCTTGTAGAAAACTTCCCATTTCCTACTGCTCTTTCATCATGTGAAAACGAGAAACAGGAATTGTGCTTATGCTCTGATATATCATGTTTTAAAATCTTATTTTCTGAAGTAAGTAGGTTGATACAATTCCTATTATGCCATTTTTTTCATAACCCCAATTCATCTCCCAGAGTGCATGATCACGTAGTTACCTAGTACATTGGCATGTGACTAGGAAAGTAGGTGCCCAGAAAAATATGGACATTGTGCCCCTTGCCTCATCTCAATGGGGGGGGGGGTTTAATTGCACTCCTTTCAACTTTTAAATGCATGTGGCTCCTTGGTTGTTCATCTTTTCTCTTTTTCTTTTTTTTTTCACATTATTTCCTGTCACTTTCCTCTCCTTTCTGTATTTGCACCCACTGAAATATCATGTCCCCCCCTGCCCCTGGATACAACACTGGTTTCATAACCACTTGAAAGTTGAGTTATGTATTGATGGAGAGAGATTGTTGAGGAATTCGTAGCTAAAAGGGTAGGCTTTCAGTCCTTTTTTAAAGCGGTTAGACAGAGTTTGTGCTTATGTGTGCTTCTCAAAATGCTGGCAATTTGAGTGTACTTGTACAATGTACTCATTTACTTTCTAAGTTATATCTTTACATCTATCTTAACTAGAATATGTCAAAAATTATGATGATAATGTGTGGAATAGAAATAAAGTCATGATAGATTTGTTAAAATTTGATTCAAATACCTGTTTTACTGCACATGGACCACTTATCTAATAGAAAATACCTGTCTGCTGGAGGTGAGATTTCAAGTTGTGAAATGAGAAAAGCACAATATGAAAATACAATAATTTTTTTTTATATTTGGCACATTATTATGATTGTTTTGTCATGAATATTCAAGATGTAAAATGAGATGTGGCATTTCATAGAAGTGTGGACTAAACTCTTTTTCAGTCTAAGACTTACATCTGGCTCCTGTCTTACAAAGAGTTGCGATTGATCCGATCAACCACAACCATGGAAAGCCATAAACGCCAACATTTATAATATACGTTTGTTCAAAATATTTCCTAGATTTGCTGTATATTCATACATTCATCATTTTCTTGAAAATTCAGTGTGCCTCTCTTTATTTACAAAAGACACTGCAAAGTTCCTGAAGAAAAAATAATGACATTGATGGATTCCCATATACTTTAGGATGATCTGATCAATCGTAAATCTTTGTAAGACAGGGCCCTGGTTTTATTTATCAGAATATCAACTACAATTAGGTGGTATTCCGATAGCCATGGTTTCAGTTAAACCTTTGCCCTGTCTTACAAAGAGTTACGATTGATCCAATCAATCTTAACTCTGTGGAAATCCATCCATAGCATAATTTTTCCTAGAGGAAATTGGCACAATATCCTTAGTAATCAAAGAGAATCACACTGAATCTTCAAGACAACGATGAATGTACATCATATCTAGAAAATATTTTGAACAAATTTGCATTCTAGACGTTGATGCTGCTGGCCATCCATAGTTGTGATTGATCGGATCAATCGTAACTCTTTGTAAGGCGGGGGCCCTGTTATAACTTTAACCACACTTTTGCGGAGTGCCAGTTGTCAACAACTTATTCACCAACTACAAATTATTTTCATCTTTGATGCAAAAAAAGTTGTAAAAAAAAATGATTGAACCATGGCATGGGAAGAATGGGAAAATAAAAAATATAATGAATTTTGATTACTTTGTCAGGAATATGGTAGAAGCATAATGAAGTATTCCATGGTTGTGTGGTTTTAAATTCTAGTTTGGACTAGGGTTAAACCTAGGTTTGATTACCACCCATAGTATTTATTATCTTTTCAATTTAATTGAATGAAATAGAAATAATAGTATTTTTAAAAATTTTCATTCTTATTTTTGTAAATCTTTCTTCCTGGCTATCAAGATTTAGGAGAAGATGGAAATAAAGGAACTGGAAATTTTCTGAGTGGTGAGACCGATATTAAAAGGAATATCATTTTCTGGTGCATTGTTGGCGAATCTTGGTGTATTTAAAGCATTGATCTATTATCTTTGATACATATCTCTTTTAAATGATTTTTTGTGAGCTTTTTGTACATGTTGCAAACTTCAAATGCTGTTCACTTTGTGCAAGTGCATTATTATCAGTGGCTTCCTAAGCTGATCAAGAAACAAAAACTTCTGGTGCATTGTTGGGAGATCATGGTGTATTTTAAGCATTATGCTATTATCTTTTAATACACATATCTTTTTTATTATTGGATTCTATATATTTTCTTTGCATACTTAAATGTCGCAATATCACAAAGTTTAATTTTTGGTGTTCAGTGGTGCCAGTGTATTGCTTTAAATGCGTTTCCAACACTTTGAGTTTTGAGCTTGCTGAAGATGATCTTTTGCATTTTTATATCATGTAAGCAATTACATGTACTTTCATTATGTTTTTTTTTTTGGGGGGGGGAGGGGTAAATCTCAGCTCTTAAAATTTCTGTCTGCTTTCCATTTTCACAAGCAAGCGTAAGGCATTTCATTTTCAAACCTGGGGTCTGTTTCATAAAGACTTACAACAACTATGGTAGCTACTCTGATTTTGATTGGCTGTTGAACCCTGTTACCTTGGTAGCTATCATAATGGCACAAATTACAATATTTACAGTTCTTTAGGGAATGGACCTGGGTTCACATTTTGCAGAGATATCATCTACAAAAAGCCCTTGTATAAAAGTGATAATGATAACATGAATGATATCCAGGAATGGTATCCAGGGTAATAGTGATCATTTACAGTATTTTATGAGAGTTTATCTTCTTTGGTTCTAGTTTTAAGCTGATGGTTAAAAATTCACAAACTATTGAACAAGTACAGAATGAAAGTTCTGTTACTGTAAAACAGTATAAACTTCAAAATTTCATGTTATTTCTTCAGGGAAATCTTCTACATCCTTAAACTCTAAAATTCATAATTATGCTCAAAACACTTTTCCTGTTATTGTAGTATTGAATAAATGTTTGGTATACAAAATGAATCCTCAAGCTTCAATTTTTATAAAGAGAACATTATGTCTCAACACCTTGTTTTCCTTTTCATTTAATAACTCAAATGCTTCTTCCAATAGCTCTTGCCCTCATTTTTTTTATATTGATTCTATATCTATTATGTATACTATACATGTATATGTATATTTGTGTATAATTCAGACCATAGTTTCAAGACCTATTCTGTCATCCTTCAGTGACCCTTGGGATGTTTCACAAGACTTTTAATGTCATTCTGCATATGTATATTTCTTTTCTTGTTTTAAACTTTAAGTGATGATTATATTTTTTCTGTGATTATATTTGCTTAAAAAGCTATTGATCAAGCTGGAGTTTTCATGGTGGTTTTGCTTTTTTTTGTCATCAGCTGTCACTGTAAACCAACATAACTATTGTGAACATAATAAATAGATTATAACTTGTGGCTTTATCAGTATATTTAATGTGGGCTTGGTGAAAGATTGGAAAATGTAATTGTGCTAGCTGGCTGCAGTTAGCTGAAATTCACAAGGTTGTTTTAATCAAACCCAAAGAGTTTTGGGGTCTAAAGACCATCTATGATTCTTGGTCTTCATTCATTTCGAATGTTAATAAGAATAACGGGTTTTGCTTTAGAAATCCCCCACTGACATTATATTTTGTCATTCAGGAACACTGAATTAAAGTGAGTGATTGTCTTTATTAAGTTTAGAAATTCTTTTTACTATTATATTTGTCTTCACGCTTTGGATCTGCTATATTCTTGTTTTCTAGAGAGTTGTATTCCTTTGATATGATTTTAATGTTTTCAAAATGTGAGGTATTATATCGTGTGAATCAGAAAAAATTTGACACCTCACAAGTCGTTAACTTAAGGAAAAAATATGGCCTTAAAGAGTATCTTCTTCCAAAATAATTTGAATAATCAGGAGCTGTTCGTTACTCTGATGTAAAGTTTGATTTTCGCCAAAATGAGGCTTGTCTGCAATGAATGAAAATCCAGATACCAATGCTGTTATAATATTAATAAATAATATGTCCATTTATATAGCGCAAGTTACTATGTGCATATACTCAACTGTGCTTTGATACTTGGTATCATATGATCCTGAGTTGCAGTTGACGTCATCGCAAACCCCCTTTCAATGAAATTAAGTTGAGAGTTGATACTTAAGCCCCAGTCATATTGTTTCGTGCAAGCCTTGCTGGTAGTGCTAGTACTTGCAGGTCACCCAAGTCACCCGCAGGTCGCCCGCATTACTGTATCTCGCAAATATCTCACATGCAGTTGCCCGCAGAAGCGCATGCAAGTCTGATTTGCACACAGAAATGTTTTGAACGTTTCAACTTTGTTGCGGATGAGTTGCAGGCAATCACCCTTAACTCATCCGCAAGGCTTGCATAGAAAGATGTGACAGTGTCTTAAAAAAAGAGTGTATCAAGCAATTCTCATATTAATTATTGAAAAGGCCTTTTGGATTAGACATAATTTTTTTGGAGGGGTCCACCATTGTGTACAAACAACAGGTATTTGTGTGGACTGTAGACCTACATTTAGGGACAATGTTGTGTTTTTAAACAGCTCACCAAGGACACTCAACAACTGGGGATGTCCCGAACCAGATAATCATTCCAATCAGTTTTTCATCTCATTTTAACAAATTTTGGTATTTTCTTTATTCATAGTTAATGTGTGATTAATGCATTGTCCCCCTTAGGTCCGTTAAACCTCACGTGTCCATATGTTTGTATTAGGGCTCTTAGGCATCCCCATCTGATGGATTATACACACAAATTATGTCCTGTTTGATCCAGGTTTGTGAATGAATAAGTAAAATGTTGAGTGTGTAACGCCACACGCATGTTCCCACTTTGGCGATAAAATTTGAATAGTTCCCCACATTTTGACACAACAAGAATATGTGACCCTGAAATGGTATTGTATCTACCCCTCTAGATCCGCCACTGAACCAGACAGATCTTCTGAGTTAAACGGAAAGTTTCAATGAATTAGAACATTTATTTCTCCTTGCAGGCGTGTCCACGGGAACGGTAGCTGCTCTTCTGGTTCTCTTCATCGTCATCTTCCCTCTACTGACCGTATGTGGTGTAGTCATCTACTGTAAGCGACAGAGAATCCGACAGATGCTCAACAAGAGCAGAGAGACAAGGACCGGGTAAGGCCTCAGTTTATCAGTGAGGAATTTATACGATTTGAAAACCTGGAGAGGAGGTTGGGGTCCAGGGGATGTTTGTAGAAAGTAGGCTATCTTGTTAACCCGTTGACAACTTAATTCTGTGATTCCCATAGGCTTTGCACATGAACCACCCGGTTCCAGTAGGCAATGGATTTATGATGTGTCACACCTTAATGGCATTTCTCCGAAAAACAAAGATTACCGTAATTGTACAATTCACAAATACAGAACAACGTGAGGGAGTGTGTGTGTGGGGGGGGGGGTTCATATAGACAAATGCTACTCATTCACATTCATACAGTTGATTTTAGCCGCATATAACATTTTTTATGTATGGTTGCATGTGCATGCTTGACTTAAAGCATGACTTTTTAAACATATCATTTTGATTGATAGGGTATCTCATGGTAGCACTTATTTGCAAAATGATTATGATTGTGATATTCAAAAATTAATTCTTCACATTTGTACAAAATATCCAACACAAGGTCTCATTATCAAGTCACCTGACCCAAGCCTTAAACTTTATATATTTTATGATACAGTCCTCTTTGATCTGCGCACATGTAGTATATAAACTTGGTCAATACATGTGATGTTTAGAGTTATTTATAGTGCATGTACATGTATGCAAAACACATTACTTTGACTCGTCTCTTAGTCTCGAAAGTATGATTCTGGATTATTCATAGTCAGGGCAATGCACCAGTAGGTATATCCCATCATGCAATAGCTGCAGCCCCCAGCGAGGATGACGGAGATGCAGAGATTGATCAGTTGAACGGTATCAATGGGATTGAATATTTCAATGAAGACAGTTCCTTTCTCGATGAAGAGCCAGATAGGGTGATTCTATATCTCCATCTCTACTTGTTCCGTTCCTATATTCAAGAAAAAACTAGATTTTTGCTTTTCCAGTGCTATTTTTGGTCTGTCTGATGTTTCAATCTTTAAATATTTTTGCAGAAAGGAGTTTCAGTCTGTTCTCTTTTCATTTGGATTATTCCTTCTAGAATAATAGGTTCTATTGTCTACAGACAATTTTTTGTCAGGTTCTAATGATCCATCCTTCCTTTAATTTTTTCAGCTATTAAAGTGATATGGTTTATGAGTACCGGTAGTGACTTGAGTGAATACTTTGAAAAAAAAAATTCTGCCTTCAAAATTTAGCAGTTTGTTTATTTCATAAACAGCTTCTGGTACTGATCCTTTGAACTTTTAGTCTGGTAATTCATTTTAATTGTGTTTATTCCCCTTTGATGAAGAAAGATCCTACTCGTGGTGTCTGGTAAATTGAAATATTTGGTTGGCTAAAATTTAAAGGTGGATGGGAAAGGATATTAGACATTCAGTTGTTAGCCTATAGACCGACCTTCAGAGGTTCCACCTGTCTTTCAAACTTTCCGACATATCTCGTAGTTGATGTCCATTTTAAGTTCTTATCTTTAAGAACATCAAGAATGAATAAATCAGAATTCGCCTTTAACTTATCTAGCTTTGATTCAAGTCATGATGTTTAGTCATTTTAAGAGCAATTTCAGAGACTATGGTTTCCTTCATGTTTTTGTTCTGTTTTCTCATGGTTATTTTCCTTATTAAGATGCAGGAGTAGAACTTCATAAGTAGTTTGATCACCTCCATAGGGAACGTACCCATTTACATTTGATACTTTCAAGGCAAATAATTTCCAATTGTGCTTTTTTAAACATGCGAGCATAGAAAATGGCAAACAATCATGTGTATTATGTACTGTTGAAGGGATATTGACCATGCATGTTTTGGGTTTTTGTGAGTCATTTCTCCCCCTAAAACATCTAGTTTTATTATTTCTTGTTTGGCTTAATTTGTAAGGGATTTATTCAATTCAATTTATTCACATCCATTAAAAGAAAAATATACAGCATACAATATTATATGAACAATAAAAAACAATACATAAACAAATCAATATAATTACAAAATAGAAAAAGTAAGACCAACATGCGGTGGATGTGGGGGATTGGCAAAGGCCGAAGACCTATCGAGGCCAATCCCCCTGTCGAGGCCAAACATACAATTATAAAATCTTATGAAAAAAATTTCTATGCATTCTGCACTTTCACCTACTAACTTCCACAAAGCTTGGAACTAAATAAAGCTTTAAACCACAAATTCGTCTGGACTTCAATTTTTTTTGTAGATTGCTAGCAACTCACACCTATAATTTTGCTATTTTTGTAAGCAAGCTAAACCCCAATACATGTATCTGTTTTATTATTAGACTTCCAATTTGATTTTTTTCTCACCAATTTGTCCCTGTTGTGGGCCTGTGACACAAAGCTTAATGATTGATCATAAGGCTGATATTTTACTATGGATCATTCACATTATTCAATGCAATCAATCGTAGAAATTAGACCTACGATCAATTTATAAGCTTTGTGTTACAGGGCCCAGGTGTGTGGTTTATCATCTCTATAATTTGAAATCTTGTAGTAATTGAGGGAAGGTCATTTTTTTCACACATTCACTTATTTGTAGAGAAGATTTTTAAACATATTTATTCCTGTCATAATGGAATAATCAATTTATTGGGTGGTAAAGACAAAAATTAATTATTCCATGTTGATTTGATATCCAATCTATGGGATAGTTTGAACCCAGATCACTCAGGGCACTCCGGTGGTCTAGTGGTTATGACACTGGTCTAGTAATCCAGAGGTCATGGGTTCCAATCCTGCTCGGTCTGCCTGTGATTTTTTTCACAGCAGCCGAGCTGTACTTCACAAAGAAGTAGCATGTGTTTATACCCTTATGGTATTGTTGGAGACAAAATGAATGATATATTTCTTATATTTATTCCTGTTTGTGTAGATTTGGTTATACAAGAACTATGTCAGGTTTGATAACTATAATTCAGGGTCCACAGAAGGATTTCAAAAGTTTTTTGGGGGGAGCTGACCATTTTGTAAATGACAATCAGATGATCATTTTCATTTCTTCTGCAAAGCATAACGTAGCGAAACTACTGGCACTGTTTTTCTGGCAGCAGTATTTGCGCCTGCGGAGTTGTCAACAGTGAAATCTTAACTAAGATTAGGTTCTTGAAATTCCTTAATTTAAAAATGTATGTGGACCTATTCATGATTCTAGGACACAAGGGTAATCAAATATCAGTAATCACATAGCATGAGTTTCAGGTCACATGACCAAGGTCAAAGGTCATTCAGGTTCAATGAACTTAGACGATGTTCTGGTACCAACAATAAAATCTTAATCAAGGTTAAGTTTTTAAAACATGAAAGAATATGGATTCTTTTTCATGAAATTTAAACATAAGAGTAATCAACTAGCAATGATCATCTTGTTTGAGTTTCAGGTCACATGATCAAGGTTAAAGGTAATTATTAAGGGTCAATGAACTTCGACCATGTTGGGTTATCAACTTTGAAGTCATCATCTAAAAACCATGACCATTTCAGCCAATCATTAGGAACCATAGCACCATTTTATATGACTCAATTTTGGTTCACTGTCATTTCTCTTGCAGGCATCAGTCATTTAGAAACAGTCCAGGTAGTAATGGAGCTGCACGGAAGACTGTTGTGACACGTACCCCTTCCATTCGGGCTTCCCCACCGACTATAGAACACATCCCAAACTCAAGCACAGGTAATGTCGTCCATGATGTCTATCCTCTCATACCAACTGGTCCTAATGTGAGCTACAAGCCTGATAGACCACCAGCAAGACCCAGTTCACCGCCTCCGAAACAGACCTCAAAACCACCACCGTTACCATCCATAGCGTCGACGCCCTCTACTGAAGCTCCAACCAAACCTACGGCCCCTCCAAGCCGTCCACAGCTTCCTAAGTTAAAACCTACAGTCCGATCACAAAGCTTTAATTATCCGGCCAAATCCGAGTCAGGGCCTGGTGCTAGGCCAGGAGGACCGCCTGGGCGACCCAAACCTCCAGCACCACCTTTTAAACTTGCACCACCCCCCAAGTCACCCCCGCCCGTGCCAGACTCTCAGACGCCCGCCATGAGCATTTCCGGTGCCAGGGCAGCTCTGAAACCGGTAGCACGGCCACGCCCGAACGTGAATTCTAACAACTCCAAGGACTGCGATTGGAGTCAGGGTGGCAACCTTATTACAAAAGACAGTCAAGAGGGGGAGCCCTTCATCGCGAAAAAACCAACATTAGCCAAGAAACCGTCGATATCACGGAAACCTCCTTTGCGCCCTGGTAGACCACCTCTACGAACCCAAAGCATGAGAGAACCTCCTACATCCTAACAATCATCTTGATAAGTTGACCTTTGACCTTTTATTAACCTTTAGATGTCACAAAGGTCATCTTTCAGTGTGTGTTACTCTCTGATTTGTCTTTCCTATTTTTTTATGTTCTTTTATTGAGTTTACTTTCAGACTATCAAAGCAATATACATGTAAATATTCCTTGTATATGTTTTGTTTTTTAATATTTGTGTTGTACTTTTTAATCAGGGGAGTGTTTGATGAAGCATCTTATCAGTGCTTTCCACTGTTGATGAATTTGCTTTCAGCCAATCAGATCAAAGGATTTCAGTAGCTTGTAACAAATATGCAGTCAAAATCACTGACCATTTATTTCATGAAACCCTCCTCAAAGGATTGCTAATTTTGTGCAAAGTGATGCAGGCTTTTAGTTTAATATTTATTTATTCTTTTCTTTATCTTGGTTAATATTTGGAGTTGAATGATAAGTTAACAAATAGCTTGTGACTGTATCTGGTAAGTTGTAATAAATCAATGAACTTTGATTGGATTTCAAGATCTATTTGGTAATTATTTGAGAACTAGCCAAACTGATGAATAAGAGTATATGTATTGTATCTCTTTTGTATACCTAGGGCCCGTCTTACAAAGTGTTGCGATTGAACTGATCAATCGCAACTATGGAAAGCCAGCAAAGTCAACATATAAAATGCACGTTTGTTTAAACAAATTTCTAGGTATGATGTATATTCATAAATTCATTGATTTCTTGACAATTGGGTATGTTCTCCTTTGTTTACAAAGGACATCTTGCAAACTTCCTATAGAAAACATTATAACACTGATGGATTTCCATTGAGTTACAATTGATTTGATCAATCGTAACTCTGTAAGATGAGGCCAGTGGTGTTCCTGTGTGCATTAAGAGCATCTTCTCATGAAAGGCAACCTCACAGTGGATAGTGCATGTCTTCTACGTGTATTTTCTTAATTAAGAGCAGAATATTAAAAGCTTTTGATAATTCAAGAATAGTGCAAGGTCCATGCATTGTCTGATTTATATTATATGCAATGTGAAGGTATGGTGGCTTCTGAATACTATATATGCTGTTTGTGTGCTTGACATTCCATAACCAGTACTTGATAGATGAATTAAAATTAAACAAAGTGATGGGAGTTTAGTTAGTTATTCAGCAGAAAACCTATTGCCATTGATATTGAATGCTGACTTGAAGTTTGATAATATTATGTTACGTCAATGTTTACGAAGAATCTACAACAGATCTCACTTATTGATATTGTTTCTTTAAGCTATGGGGGGGGGGCATAAAGAGCATCATTGCATTGGTTGAGTCATGCTCAAAGGGCCATCACTGCTGCATATATATCAAAGAGATTGCATACTAAATGCCATGTGTGCATCAAAGCTTCAGCATGAAAAATCACACTGAAGCTTGGTGAAATACCCCCCCTGTAGTTATTAGTGAAGGCTCGACATTAGCGGTGGCCCGGGGCCACCAAAAATTCATCTCGGGCAACCATTATTGAAAAAATGTTAAGTTTTGGTGGCCCGAATCGGGCAACCAATAATTTTCAAAGTAGCGCAATTTTTCTCCCGATTTTGCATGCATTTATCAACTTTCTACAGTTCAAATTGCAAGTCAATTCGTCATGCGCCTTTTTTGTTAATCTACACACAAATACACACACACACAAAGATTGCATAGTCATGACAGTATGTAGGCCTACCGCTAGCATACAGTAACTATTATTCAGCCGGCCGTGCCGGCTGTCTGGCTGAGCTTTGCATGCGTGAAACCACTGCAGCTGGCTGTGCACTAGCAGACTATTCAGACTCAGCCAGGGAGCTGCGATGCGAAATGTTACTGCTAAGAAATCTTCCCCAGAACTTTGAAAATCTACGTCAAAGTTACATTTTACACCAATGAAATGCCCTTCTACAGTCCATATTACTGAAACCTGATAATTTGCAAGCATTAAAAGGAGGAATTATGACCTCTCTTTTGACTCAAAAAGACCGATTTCCAAATGCAGTAATACACATAGGTGAGTACATCACAGTCCCACATGTGCATTTGTATGTATGTTGATATTTGGTTTATTTTCGAAGCTGTCTTGAATAGACAGCTTCTTTCTTTCTTGTTTATAAATGACTTCTTAAACCACTCTTAAGGAAGTAAATACTTTGGGAAGGCATTTTATTGATGTGAAATGTGAATTTTTCCATCATTTTGTCAAATATAGGGAAGGAATTTTCTCACTGTTTTTTTTCAGAAAACTTTTGCCGTTTTCTTATTTTTTGTCATTTTTTTTACAGTGATTAAACTATATATACCCCTTCCCATTGAATATGCCTGATTAAAGAACATGTTTCTACTGAATAATAATAATAATAATTTTCCCCATTTTTTCTGATTATTTTGTCTTATTCATTTTTCTTACATTTTGTTTTGTTTTTTTCACAATTTTTTCCTGTTCTTTGTTTTTTCTTACTTCTTTTTTTATTTGTCTAATTTTACTTATTCATTTTTACAATTTTTTTTGTTTCTTTTTTCAATATACTATTCTTAAAATTATTCTTGTTTATTTCCCCCTTTTATACATTGTTCTAATTCTGCAGCATATTTTCTGTGATTTTCTCCTGCTATAATATGCTGGAAAATAAACTGGATTTGGGGCCTGCATAATCTAGGTTTTACGATCAAAAAGGAAGAAAGGAAAAAATCATTGTTTTGTAAATCAATCTGAGTTTGCTATATGCACTATTTCTTTACTTAACCATTATGAGTTCTTTTATTCTCTTTCAATCATTTCATATTCACAATGATAGAACAATTTATACATTACCACAAAATAAGTAAAGTAAAATAACAGCAAGCACGATTTACATACAAGATGTACAAAGAATAGTGGTACGTGGTAGTGACTGCAGAATATTTCAGTTTGTTTTATTCATTTTTAATTAATGTTTTTCTTTATATTTTTCGGGCCACCAAACTTTACTAATGGGCCACCAAAAAAAATTATTTGAAGGTTTTGGTGGCCCGAACGGGCCACCACCAAAAAAAGTTAATGTGGAGCCTTGTATTAGTGATTGAATAGATGTTGACTAACATGCTACTTAGAAAATGATATCCATTTTTGTACCCTTTTTAATATCATTAACAAATTGGCAAAGCTTATTCTTAAATACTTCTCTATTTGAGTATAAAAAGGACTCTTTGTGCCAACATATTTTTTTTGTCTGAAAAGTCCATACATTGCAGGAAATGTATGAATAATAAATAGTAAAAACATCATAATTTAACAAATTTAAAGTTGAATCAATGGGACATGATAGAACTGTGGTTTTGATATATAAAAAGTTGAAAGTCACATTATTTTGGGTGTATAAGTATCTATTATTTCATTAGATATCAGGAAAATGTTGTCTCATAGTTTTGCAATTTTTCATGATAATATACAACTCATTAAGTGTTCACATATATCATCATTAATATAATCATTGCTTCAATCATCCTTCTTTCTACTTCTCTACAGTACCCCCTCTCTCCTTTTTTCCCTTCTTGTCTTCCTTCTACTCCTCCCTCTTTCTATTTTCTTTTTTCTCTTCCCCTTCGTCTCCCCTCTTTCTCTGCCTCCCCCTCTTTTTTCTCATTCTTCCTTTTCCCCTTCCTTTCTTTTCTCATCCTCTCCAAACTTTTTTTTTAAATTCTTTCTCTTCCTCTCCTTTGTCTTTTTGTCTTCTTTTAATTATTATTTGGTGTTCCTAATAGATCTATTAGAATTGCCAGTGTAATACACTTGACATCTAACAACCTCTTTCAGGTGATCCAAGCATTTGAATTGTACATAAATATGTCTATTTATTGCCCAAAAATAATTGCTGCATTTATGAGTGTGATATTTTGACAATATTCTTGTTTTAAAGTCAAAGTGCATTATTTGGTGCAAGAATGGCACTACACTGTATGCCATATGCTCATTAACTGTTCACACTATTGGAAATGGGAGTTGAGAATATGGTGCTATGCCTGGTAAAGACCAGTCCTGAGACAATGCATGATATGTGTAAAGATGTTTATATCATAAGCTTAGTGACTAGAAAGAGAGTGCATCCTAGAAAATTAGAAACAGAGAATTATTGATGTTTCATTACAATTTAACCACAAACAAATGACATATCATTGTAAGCTTTGAGCCCTTGGCACACCTGTTGTTATTTGGTAATTTTCTTCGATTGAGGTATCATATTAAATTACTTCAAATTATAATACCATTTTGTCTTGCTGATTTTAATAAGGCAAATATTGAACAAAGCCAAATCATTTTGAGATCAGATTCTGCAAAATCTGTGTTATATATCTATTTAAGTTGAATTTCTCTGAACAGTAACTTTGCCAAAGTCTAACAGATTTCTGCTCTCACAAAAATTTGACTTTTGCCAAGATATCTGTCGTTTCAATATCTTTTGGAAATTAGATTTCTGGAGAATTGTTGATGTCTTGTTAGGATCATCGAATGCTCAAAACTAGCCTATGTCAAGCAAAGTAATTATCACATGAATATACTTGTTCTGTTAAATAGGGTCAAGTGGGTTTCTTATAGATTTCACTGTGAAGTTATTAGAATTCATAGCAGTTTTTTTCCAATACATTGTTTTATGCAAATATGACAGAAACAATATGCATGTTCTATACACTCAACTTCTTGCCTTATGTATCCAGTCCTATTAATATAGTGGTTTCTGACACAAGAATTTGTGAAGATCATTGTATTGCTCAAAGTACAAAAAAGCTTAATGTGCAATAGTAATTATGCATGTATTTGTGATGTCAAATAGTGTATGATTTGGTTAATGTAATTGGAGGAAATGTTGAGATTATACTTTTTGCATTTTTCTTCTAGAGAGCCAAATCAACTCTTTAGAATGCTGAATGCACATAAAAGTTTAAGAACTAAATAGAAAATATTTTAGAAGTGTTTTTACAGATTTTCAACTGATGTAGAAAAAATAATTCCTTCAGGAAGGCTACTCCACATAATGGGCCAAGCAAGAGCAAAAGACCCCCCCAGTTTTTGAAACTTTATGATTTACAAAAACTAGATGTTGATAAGTGGAAATTATAAATATGTCATAATTGCTAAAAGAAGGAATGTTTAGGGGACTGATCCATGGATGCAATGAAAAGTAAGCTACAAATCATTAACTTTATCTGATCTTTCACAGCAGGCTGCCTTATAAGTGAATTCAGAATAAAGTGTAGAAGTAAGTCTGACAATCAGATATTTACTTGGGTGATAAACATGAAATTATACATTGTCCATTGATGAGACAGCCATGGCATAATTTTCTTGACCCAAGTGAAGGAATAAGTACCTAGCAAGAAATGATTCCTTGAAACGCTTTTGCGTTGTGAAAATCTGCCAGGCTACAGCCTTGGTAATTATACCCAAGTCCTCTGGAAGCGTGTAGAGACATAATATCATAAAGTGATATGCACTATATATGAGCTGTATATTATTATTTATCATTATTTTGAGATCAGTTATTTACTAGTATCATATTACAAGTATCCACATCAATGTTCCATAAAAGATGCATGACGGACGACATTGGGAAAATCACTGACATTTGTATGGCCAATTATTAGCAGATATTCTAATTGAACAAGTTTTAGATACTTTATTATTTTCTGTGCCAAACACTGAATATATTTATCAACAAATCTTGTTAATGCCCATATGGTCATGATTCATTTATGTGATGTCATATGTCAAATTGTAAAAAAAGGGCATTGCAATCATTATTTCATATATCTTTGAATAAATAGAATAAGTGTGTCATTTTGGGGTCGTAATATTACTTTTGTTTTGTACTTGAACCAACTCAGATTGTTAGGAATGGGACTGTATTCAAGTCAGGGTTTTTTCAATTTGTTATTGTTCACTGGTACTCAACTCTTGCTAATGATATTATACAACTCATTTTAGGTATGTATATGATATGATGGGTTTATTTTTAGGCACTAACTGAAATTATCAACATTTGTACATAAATTTTTTTTAAATATGTTTTTGTGGATATTATGGCATTCATCACAATGATGACAGATTTTTATAATAGTGGACTTGCAGTAACTTAAGCAATTTGATTGGTGGTTCAGTGGCAGAGAGCCTGACTTCCTGACTGAGGGCATACCAAAGACTTTTTAGTAGGTGGACCTTTTGCCAGCAAGCCAGGCGCTCTGCATATTATGCAGTATAAATGCTGTTTAAAATGTTTATGCAACACTGTGTGAACCTTGTAGTAGTTGTTTAAACAGTTTAAGTAAACTAGTGTTTGAAATCTTCAACAACAAAGATGGATTTCTAATACTTATTTCTGAATTAATAAAGCAAGGTTGTTTAAACTGTTAAACAACTACTGCGAGGTTCATATAGTGAATATCACTGTATAAACTTTTAAACAACATTTTTACTGGGTAAAGATTAAGAGGGGTAGTATGTACATGTAATTCAAGGCCCACTGGAAGACCAGCTGCTGAAGCTGAAGTGGCTTCCCAGAGTAAATATAGATATGAAATATATTTTTTATTTTTCATTTATTGTTTATCTGTTTTGATTTAGGAAATGGTTGTAGTAAGATGAATGGAAATGATTTAGACTATTAATTTCAGAGGAAAGATATTTTGTTCTGTACAATGAAAAAGGGGAGCAAAAATGTTTAAATCAAGATATTTTTGTGGGGGGGGGGGAGATTTGGAAGATTTGTACACTCTTTACATCCCCTTTTGGGGTATGATCATATAAACATAATATAGATATCATAATATACAAACTACATTTATGATTACATCGTATGCATAGATAACTAAGCAATATATATTCTTTTTCCACAACATATTAGTCTGGTTGTTTCACTAGACTTCTGTGAATATGGACTGCTAAAAAGGTACTACTGCATGACTTAGGAAAACATTCTTCTTTAGAAAGAAGGTTATTATTAATTGTAGCTGACTATAAAACAATATGAGAATGGCTTTCAAGATTTATTTGGTGCCTTATGGGTGGCGATCGTATACAAAAGCAATACTGTGTCTGGAATATATCAAGTAGAAATAGAATTCATCAGATATACAAAAGGAAAATATCTGCAATGAGATGCGGATACATGTGTCTGAATAAAGAAAATGCATACTGTACATCATGATTTATGATACATTTATATGCATCAATGTAAACTGTATAATATGTTAAATGGGTACTTCGGGCTGAAAATAGATTGATTTGTAGAGATAGAGTGAAACTAGACAAACATAATATGGAGAATTTTTTAACAATTGGATGAAAATAACAAAATTATGGCATTTTTTAATGGAAAGTTCACTCAGAGTTTGTTTAAATCTACCTAAGAATCATCAAATTATTTATATTTAAAGTGTAAATTGGTGAAAACACTTCTTTTGTGAGCTACTCCTTCTACTCCTAGTGTCGTGTGATATAAATTGAATAAGTTCCCATCTTTAAATAGTTCATGATAGTTTTTTCATAGAATCATGCATAACATAATTTATTTGATGAGTAACTGACACTCAGGTAAAATCATTTTTGTCTCGCCTGAACATAGTTTGGCAGAGATCTAGTTATCACTTTTCCCGTTGGTCCATTGGTCTGTTGCAAAAATATTACAGTTTTTGTTCAACTTGCTCTCTTTCCTTTATTTCTGTACCAATTGTGTTTATATTCAGTACAAATGATCCTTGGGTAATACCACATGTTGTTGAGGATGATGGGGTCAAAGGTAATATAGGGGTCGAAAGATCATATAGTATATTCTATTGATGGTGAAATCAGGCGAGGCTTGTGGTTCATGGACCATCTTGTTAATATTATGAGAAAATTGCATTTTACGGGAGCTAATGTGACATCACAAAAGATCAAAATCCAATGCTCGGATATTCTTTGATAGATTTTTGGTCAAATCTTCCATTTGTATTGTAATTTTTTTCTGTCTTTATTACAACCAAGTTCACGTGATGGTTGGCCTCCCCTTAAAAGTCCAGTATCAAAACTGCTTTGAGGAAAGCAGAAAATGTTGTTCCCCCTTCAAAATTAATTCAGCTGCTTGGGCACCAATGTTGAAGTAAAATAGAAAAATGGGAAACCTGTTGGTTTTCTCTATCAGGTCAAATTTATATTTGTGTGCAAGTACATGATAGTAAAAGAAAATGATATGATAATCATGAGGATTGAATTGGGATCATTGAAGGTTAAAAAACAAAACAAAGAAAACAATCTGTTTGAGACATGCATATAGTAATGATGTATATTCATGTATTGTGTTAAATACATGTTGATGTTTTGGGTCAGATACTCATGGACTTTGTGTATCATCTTTCAAATAATTATAATCTCTTGTAATATTAAATGTACTAATGTTATTTTCAAAAGAATCCCTCTGGTGTATTTAGTATGGTTTATATTGCCAATGTCTTATTTTAATGTGAATGATTAGGATGATGATGAAGAAGATGATGACAGTGATGATGGTCATATTAATAATAATTATGATGTTAATGATGATGATGATGATGATTATGATGGTTATGATGGGGATATCTATGATGGTAATGAGGAGGACAATGGTGATGGTGATGATGATGTTGATGATGATGATGTTGATGATGATGGTGATGATGATGATGATGGTGATGATGATGATGATGATGATGATGATGATGACGATGGTGATGATGATGTTGATGATGATGATGGTGATGATGATGGTGATAATGATGATGATAATGGTGATGATGATGATGGTGATGATGATGTTGATGATGATGATGATGATGACGATGATGGTGATGATGATGATGATGATGATGATGGTGATCATGATGACGATGATGATGATGATGGTGATCATGATGATGATGATGATGGTGATGATGATGGTGATGATGATGATGATGGGGATGATGATGACGATGATGACGACGAGATGGATGATGGTGATGTTTTGGAGCTGACGAAAATTTGTAAAATATGTCGTTTGTCTACAGTTCAGGACGAAACTGCTCTTTAGGTTCACCTATTTACGACAAAGCCTTCTTGGTTGTTTGTCATGAAGGGCACTTGATAATACATTTGATATGTTCTTGAATGCGTCGTGCATCATGGGAGCAAAAACTCCCTATTATCTGAATCTCTATTTCATGCGAACCTTGGTGAGATGGATAATCTTGATAATGATTATGATGAGACATTTAAGGCCATTTTTAAAGGTCTTGATACCGTCTTTGAGAACTGAAATCTTTAGAAGAATGCCTCTTCCTTACTTCAGAAACTTTGAATTTTGAAGAAAAAAACAACAGATCAGTCAGTCATATTGTCATGGCAATTTTTGGACAAATGGTCAAATGTCATTCTGTTTTACTCTATTATAGCAATGTTACCACTAGCCATCATAATGTCAAGTTTGGTATTCCCATATCTTTTGCATTTAAGTGATGTTACTTGCCAAAAAAAATTAGCAGTTATATATATTTCCAAGGTGTAAATGTCAATAATAAGGCAATTATGATTTTCATCATTATTACTATTTCCCCTAGTTTGCATTTCTGCTTAAAATACATTTTGCATTTTGTTTTAACCAACAGTTGATCAGTTCATTTAAACAAACATAATGATTGGTAGATCATTCTGAGTGTACTTTTGCCAAAGTTTGCTGTACACACTGAGAAATAATTAAGGTTCAAAATTGAACCCCAAAAGATTGATGCAAAATCAGCACCCTATTCATTATTGTATATGCCAGATGAGGGCCCACACCTGCCCAGTCGAGGAAATTTGAGTCATGTTTCAGGACATATTGCATAGTTTATTTTCGCATGCCTCCGAATTATGTACTACACATAGATGCGGCGAAAAGTATTTATCATCACACTAGCATGTTTCCCTTATAAATGACCTATATATCTGCGGAGTCACGCGGAAATCATTTGTCTACACAATTGCAAGAGATTTTGAGCAAAGTGCATGCCTGACATACTTTCTGCATGCGGCTTCGAAGCTTGTTCAAAGGGATTTTGTTTGCTGTTACTCCATCTCATTTAAACCTCCTTGGCGATATGCAGGTCAATAATGAAAGCATCTCATTAACCAAATAGCGCGAAGCAGGAGACTTTTTTCCAAAGGCCCTTCTGATTTGAAAGAGAGACATTTTAAGGACTTTTTGTAAACATAAAGAGGATGGGTTTCTCGCTAAAAATAATGAAAACCTGAGGCGCGACAGCACAAATATATTTTATAAATTGACTTGAAAACATGATATTTTATTTATATGTAACCCTCTCAAACCTGATAATTATGTGAGGGAAAGCGCAATGTTCATATTGATACAGTGAACTAAAAGGTTTATTATATTTACCCCCTCTCATTTTCTTAACTATTCACCCTTCTTTATTTTTTCGTCTTTTCTTTACCCATAACTTCCCTTTTTATTTATTTTTTCTTGTTCTTTATTTTCTTATCTCTCCCTCTTTTTTTTCGCTGCCAGCTATTTTATTTAGTATTTGCCTCTTTAATTTAGCGATGTGCTTTCAGGGCCTTATTTAGCATTTATATATAATAATGATGATGTTTATTGTGTCCACATGGAAAATGTGGACAATAAAATGAAATTGAAATGAACTGAAATTAACTGGACAATAAAATTGAAATGAATTGAAATTAAATGAGAGACATGGCATGTGGGGCAAAATTCCGTAAAAGTTTCGAACAAGCAATGCAAGAGTGTAACATTTGTGAATTCATGTTACAAACTTTTATTTTCTTATGGAGATATACAGAAGCAGATCGCGCGGACTTTAAATTTGACAAGCAGAAAAGAAGTAATCAGTATAAAATGAAGGACATTTCCTCTCCATAATATTCTGACAGCCCCCCCCCCCTAAAAAAGGTCATCGGTCCCATGGGTCCATAATGAAGGACATTCTCTATTTATGAAAAAATATGGGTAACCGTGACACATTTTTTTTTGGGGGGGCAAACATATAGGTCGAATATCGATTTCATGTCCCCCAATAAATTTTGATCTTGCAGGCCAAAGTGCCAAACCCTATGGGAACGATTCTTTATTTTAAAGCGGGGTGCTGGCTTGGGGAAAATTGACAAGCAATAATAAAAATCAGATGCCTTCGGGATAAAAAATGCTCAAGATGTGTTTTCATCATTAACAAAGTTGGTTGGTGTTAAAAAAATATTTACCTTATCTGTAAATAGCGCAGAAAGGGTTTAACAATATTGACATCTCAAAATTAAAACTAATAAAAAATAAAATTTATCCAGTTACTAGTATTTCAGATTAGAATGATCATTTCAAAAAAATATATAGATATTGAATATTGGCTACGATTTAAAACCAATTTGGGCTTTACTAAAAAATGTAGGCTTGCAATATCCACAATTAATTGTCATATGATTAAAATAATAAAAAGTAATAATTTTAATTTACAGAAATGCGACTTATTTATACAGGGGTTTATTCCAAAATCGGGAGAGTTTTTCATGAAAGGAATTGTCGGACGTTTCATCTGACAAGTCCCATTTTATTCGACGGTTACCACAGTAACTCAGCCCCGGGAACTCAGCCAATCAAAATCCCGAAAAGTTGTCAGATTTTACAACTTGTCGGACGAATGATGAAACGTACACGGAACGTACACCCCCGAATCGGAAACCAGTCGAAAAGTGGTGCAGAGGACTTGACGCATGCGCAATATTTATTAAAGAGGGGATTCCCCACGTTCATGATGATGTCATGATTCTGCACAGGTGTGCGGATCTCTTTTTTTGTTTGACACTATGCATGCCCGATGCATGCACGTCAACGTCAGATTGCTTACCGGAAACTGAAACCTGGGACTTTTTCTGTTATAAATGGTAACTATCTGATATTCATGATAACTTTTTTCTGTTAAGTAAAGTCTACGTCGATCTTCATCTAACGTGTACGTTAGCTCACTCTCTCATCAGGCTCAGCCTCATGACTAAAGTTGGGTCTTGAGCTTGGCTTGGGCTTGGCTTGGCTCAGTATAGCATACTAACCGCGCAGTATTGAGTTAGAGGGCTTGGTCATGGCCCTTGCTAGAATCACTTATTCAATTAATGTGAACAAGATTATGGTATTATTATTACCTTGTTATGATATCCTTGCAATTCCCCGTGTCATGTGTGTGACTGTTGAGGAAATTAGGTTTGCAATGCCAATGTTTGGCTTATTTTCTCTTGTTTTAGGGTAGACAGCTGGCAGCCGTCTGTTTCGAGGAGTTTTTTAACATTTTTTTTTATTTCTCCTCATACACAGACGGCTCGCTATCGTGCAGCCACCATTAGGGGACTTGCAATGCAAAATCCCCCCGTCGGGGCTCTTCAATTTTTGTCTTTAATGAATGAAAATTTTGAAAATTAATGCGACCAAAATGCAAATTAATATTCCCTCTTGGCATTAATTGCCAAAAAACGGAGAAAAATCAAGTTAAAAGGAACAAAAACAGTGACTTACCTCGGCTGTTGCGCAAATTCACTTCCCCGTTTTATCTGATCTTAAGTACATAAACATATGGCCGTTGAGTCCCCTGTACAGATCGCGCTAGAACTTCGGTCTCTGTATTTGGTGAGTGAAGCCAACGGAGTTCAGCTGAACAACCAAAATAACAGAGACCGAAGCTTTTGGTCTAGTTTTAGGGGACAAATAATTCTTGAATTTGTTTACAAATTCAAAACAGCTCTTAAAACAAACTTATTGAAATTGTACCTAGCCTCAACAAAATGAACTCATCAACACTTCTCTTCCTCTCCTTTGTTTTCACAAGCGCATAGAGACTATTTGTTATGTGTTATGCGCTATACAAAAACTTACCATTCATTGTTATTTACACCGTCAGATTCCATTATGCTATTCATCACCATGATCACATATGTTCTTAAGTAAATCAGTCTTTTAATCATTACTTCTAAATTAAAAATAGAGACTGAAAAATGACAATTTTCTTAAAATTTTTACTTTCCACCAATAGAGGACCTACACAAAAATATGCCAAAAATTCAAGTTTTTGAGCGCTGTGGTGAATACAAAAATGATCCCCACGTTACTAAGGAAAATAGATGGAAAGTACTGTATGGAAATTAGTATTTTTGGTTACAAAAGTGGCACTTGCAGACTTGCACTGCAGTTTTATGTGAATCGTGTTGTGTTGGAATAAGGTTTTAAATTAATTCAAATTAAATTATTTTAGTTCTGCCAGTCAGGGGCAGATCCAGGATTTTCCAGGGGGGGGGGCAAAAAAAAGCTTTTTACTAAAAACTGACCTTTATTTTATCCTATGTAAAATATCTGACAAGCAAAAAAAAAGGTCCTTGTGTATGAATGACACATTCCCTTGTATGATTTTAGCTGTGACTCTCAAAGGTGGGAGGGGGCACATCCCGGGGGGGGGCACTCGACCAAAAAAGTGGTAGGGGTGTGCTGCGGGCGAGACAAAAAACGGGGGCCTTGGAGCGGGCTGATTGTAAAAAGGAGGGTCCTCGGAACGGGCTTCGGAACTACAAATGTTTGTGAAAACGGGGGTCCTTGGAACGGATCGCCAGGCGCCAGCGTACGTGTGAGTGCGTATGCATCCCTATGGAACGGGCATGCGTGCATGACGCAGCTATCGCGGCCTCCGCCGGTGCGCTCGGGCAGAGTTGTTGGTCGGACAGCGCTCTGCGGCCGCTTTTCACCAAATTGCAGCTCATCGGAGCAGATCAGTGCGACCGGAACGGCGTAACGAAAAATGTGCGAAGCTCCGGAGCGGATTTCTTCTTTTTTTTCTCGATAAGAAGAAAATGCTATGCCTTGGAGCGGCTTCTTTGTTCTTTTTCTCAGTAAGACAAAAATGCTATGCCTTGGAACGGAAATTTGAGTGTGAAAATGGGGGTCCCCTCCGCGGCACATACCCACTATGCATTATATACTGAGTGCCCCCCCCGGGGGGCACATGTTTGTATAAACCACTATGAGCTTTTAAAGAGGGGGGGGGGGCACATTGAGATGTAATCACTTTTCCTGGAGATTTCATGGTCCAGGGAACTCCCACTTCCCTGGTTGGTCTGATAGTCTGTGTGTTGTTGAGGATGATGGGGTCAAGTCATCTAGGCATCAAAAAGTCAAATTTTTCAACTTGCTCTCATTTCTTTACTTTTCTTTAGGGGTCAAAAGGTCAAGTAATATCTGGTCATGTCCATCCTTTTTTCAACCCTTTGTTCAACTTCTCATTCTTTTATGTTTGCATCAGTTTACATCATATTGCATATTTTATTGATCGCAAATCAGGCGAGACTTGTGGTCTGCAAACAACCTTGTTAAGTAATGACCTAGTTTGTCAATTTTTTCTTGATAGTAAATGCCCTTCATTTGTATGTGCATGATGACCTTTTTTTCCACTCATCAAATTGACAAAATGAACCCTGTTTAAAAATGTCCTGGGTCCACAGAAAATGGAATCTTGAAATTCTATTTATACCACAATATTGTTCATTCATATACTGTTGGAAATTGGTCCTCAGCATCATCTATTTCATTTTCATGTTTCATGTTTACTTTATAAAGCTCTTTTATTGACTAACTACATGTATATTGGAAAGATTGGTTGAAATTTCAAGAATTTAAGGGCTTGTCCTGGTATTTATGCTGAACGTACCCTAATCATTTAATTATGATGATAGGATTGTCTTTTTTTATTAATACTGTATGAACAAAAAATTTGAATCATCCTGGAATTTTCGTCTTACATAATAATTCAATCTAAAACTGTAAGATTTTGATATTAAAGGTAAAAGACAGTAGCAGCAAACAATTATTTCATGAGAAAGTTTTTTTAAATCAATGTTAATTGTCAATACACCCTGATCTGGTACATTAATGTAAACTTATGTTTGTAAAATCATGAAATCTTAGCTCAAAATAGATAATTATGATGTTATCTTAAAGGCAGATGTGGAACAGCGTATTAATATTGCTTCAAAAAATAAGCGACATTTGATGGAATTCAATGCTTATTTTGCTCATTTCCCAGCGATTAAGCATTTTCTTCCATGGATGGCTATTTGGCACATATTTTTATTGTACAGGGCCTACAAATACTTCGGTGGTAATTTCATTGGATTCTGTTTGAACTAATTTTTAGATATATTTTTCTGCTCTTTTTTGTTTTTGTTTAATTTAGAAGAAACCCTGGTGTCAAATTCAAGTTCCAATGATAACCCGGTTCACCAACACTATTCGCTAGCAGTGGGCATACAAGGCAGGGACAAGTGCAATTAATTTTGGGATTACCGGTGAGTTTCAAAACACTTTCAAACACTCTGTAAGAAAAGAATATTTGATGATATCATGGTATTAGATTTTTGTAGAACGTGCCCCCATCTCGAATTTTGAAACAGCTTATGGGAATGGGGTCATTGAAACACTGGTTGCCTGGCATAGCACATAATGTAGCTAACAAAAGGCTCCATGGATGGCTTGCAGAATGATGTGAGTGAAAATGACAGTTCAAACTTTGCTGCAATGGCAGGCAGTCAAAAAATCTTTGTTTCTTAAAATTATGAAAAGGCAAGTATGATTTTAGACAAGATAACATTCCTCTAAACATACAACGGATTACTGGAGAAATAAAATGTCTAACCTGCAGTGTTTTAAAACCTATAATCAAATTTTTGAAACTAAAATTCCTAACATAGCCCTATTCTAGAAATGGCAGTAGAAGCAAATTCTGTGTCACCATTCTTTGAAAAGCAAGAAATGAATTAAGTTTGATCTAACAAAAACACATATTTTCTTACTTTTTTGTACATTGCAGTATTGTAGGGGGCTGGAATCTACCCCAAAAAGATGGAGTCTGTCCCGAAACGTAAATCAGTCCAGTATGTACATGCTTCTGGTGTTTGTGATCTTTGTGGAAAACTTCCTTTTAGACATTACTGTGATCATCCTGACTGCAAGAAATATATATGTAATGATTGCATCTGTATTCACAACAAGCTTTTGAAAAACCACAGCAAATTTCTACAGCATGTTGTGGTGAGTAAGTTAGAGATCAATTGTTCCAAGCCTGAACACTCGGACATCCCTGCCTATCACATATGTGTACTTTGCAAGAAACCGCTTTGTGATGTGTGCTGTGATGAAAATTGGGATCAAACTCATGATTTCACGGAGATCCAGAGTGCTTTAGCAAAAATGAAAATTGAGATGAGTATCGATTTGGATAAACTTAAAGGTCAGGTTCAAAAGTGTCAGGAATCAATTGCTAGCGGTGCTGAACTTAAAGCAAAAATCATTGAAATATGTGCAAGTTTTAGGGACGACCTGCAAACAAAATTTCGAAAGGTTTTCCAGCTTTTAAAGGAGCAGGAACGTGGAATACTGCGAACACTTGAAGAAGATAAGCAGCAGATGCTTAAAGATATACAGATGGTCATGAAACCTGTTCTGGACCAAACAGATGCATCTTTAGCAGTCATCGCAGAAGCACAAGGTATCATTGATAGCCCATCAGGCAAAGACATCTTATCAGAAAAAGATCTTGTAATTCAGAACACGATGCAGGAAACAAAGCAGACAATTGATGTGCTACGATTCAATCATGTAGGCCTAGACTCTCTAAAGAGTCAGATATCAAGAATCAAGATAGTCCCGGAAGAGACTATATGTGACATTGGTCATGTAAAGCAGGAGTGGAAGCAGTTACCGCATATTCCTTTGACTGCAGCTCAAAGCTCTTACATAGCGCCTCATCCTGATGGTGGCCATGTTGTGGGAGCATCATACCTTGTCTCTCAGCCCCGGACATCTGCAGAAGCTCCTGTTGCACCTCAGGAGCTGGATCATTATGTTTCCACGCTTTCCATCTTCACTTATGAAGGAA
This sequence comes from Lytechinus variegatus, assembly GCF_018143015.1. Classification (NCBI taxonomy): domain Eukaryota; kingdom Metazoa; phylum Echinodermata; class Echinoidea; order Temnopleuroida; family Toxopneustidae; genus Lytechinus; species Lytechinus variegatus. The sequence continues at coordinate 14,643,284 of NC_054751.1, forward strand.
AGCTCTCCTTTTTGGCTGATATTGGAAAGACCCTTGGAAATGAAAGGATAAGGGGAATTACTGTTTTTCCTACTGGTAATGTTGCTGTTCTGGGAAAGAGCATCCAGATCTATGGACCAGACTTCAAGCCCCTCTCTCACATTCAGCAACTTCCTGGCCATGAATGGCATTCCATTGCTGTTGCACCATCTGGCGAACTGCTCGTTGGCGATTGCACCAATTGCCGTATTGACATTCTGACCTTAGGAGTTAAAGAGGATACATGTAAGTCTATTTCATGTGCTGAGGTGAAGCCTCGGCAGCTATATGCTCTTCCTGCTGATAAGTACGTCATAGTGCAACCAGGACATGAAGACATAGACCCCATCGTCAAGATTATAAATTCTGATGGCCATGTTGAAACATCACTGTCAGATATTTCTTGGGAATATGTATACTGTTCTCCCGATACTTTGGGAAACCTGTACATTGCAGCTTTGAAAATTGAAAATGAAGAAGCTGCTCTTGCGGGGACAATCAAGCAAAAGTTGACATTTGCAAGGTATACCACCCTCGGAAGAAAAAAGGAGATTATCTTTGAGGGGGAGATCGGGGAGACCAGTTTGGGTGTCAGTGTTGCTGCTAAGCAGGTAGCATTGAGTCTTAGAGATAAAATTATGAGATTTGAATAGAATGGTTGAGAGAGAGGACAATAGTGGAAGTTGGGAAGAAAACTTTTCCAGCCAATCTGTTCATATTGTTAGAGAGAGAGACCCAGTTATCATTACTGTCCATAGAATTCCAAAACCTCCAATGCCATTTAACTCCTAAACCCTGATCATAAAAAACCAACCCTAAGTGACGTCAGCTAACTTCAAGAAACAAAAGTTTTAAGAAGTATGACTCACACTTCGAACCCCAGTCACTTGCACAGAGCATCACCACACCCCTTATAACAGAGAAAGTTTGATAGACAGTTACCTGTAGACCAATCAGAGCAAGTCTAGATCCATCCCACCTTAAATTGCTACACCCCCAAAACTAATGATGTAAATAAGACTTCTTTTTTTATAGAGAGAGATGATGCTAGACCCACACTCATCCATATAGACTGACTGACTTCAAGACTTAAACGTCCATCCAATATTATTTTAACTTCAGAATCTTAATCTTTTACTTCAGAATTATTTTATTCATCGTCTCCTGTTTTATCTGAATCTTCATAATTATATTCATATACTTTGAATTGTTAAACTGTATCTCATTATTGATTATTGAATAACCTGTGATTTTGAACTGCAAATAACTTTCTTCAGAGTTCATCATTTATGTTCATTTAAGCTTCCCTTCATATAATACCGATCCCAAACATGACAGTAGACTGAGAATGGGGTCAGAGAGCACTTTAATGCCATTTTTCACATTTTTTTTTCAAATGTTTTTTTTACTTTTGTTATGACAGAGATTTATCTCTACTTCAAACTCACAAAAAATTACACTAAAGCAATCATATAGTTAAGTAAGAATGAAATCGTCCTGCTTTGGACCTTTAATCAAAAGTTTGCATCTTGTAAACAAAGTTAAAAAAAAGTAAAAAACCAAAAGTTTCTTCCAATTTCCAACACCATGCTTTAATTATAATATCAGCAGGTTTGATAAACTTGTAAATCGAACATTATTTTACAATTTGTTTGACCGTCATTCAATCCCAAGGCATTTTACTTTTATTTTGGCTATTAGTGGATTATGACTATGAGCTCGCTATTTCAATCTAAGCCTAAAACGTTAGGCCTACTTTAATAGACTTAGCTTATATAGTTCTACTTCTAGATCTAGATTAGATTTTACCTAAATTACCAAAAATACATGTTGCGGATCGTTGGGGCCCATACGGTATTAGCAGCGACACTTCAGTTTTATTCAGGGGTTTTCATGGTGTACTCACAGTCCAGTTCGCGATTTAATTGCATAAAGTTCATCCGCTATGTTGAACTAGTTGACAGCGTTCACTGTGCAGTTCTCATTAATGTTGTGTATTACATCTCAGAAGTGTGTGTAGTCCCAATAGTTCATTTACATGTTGTGCAGAAACATGTTCAAACTCGGTTCCAAATCTCACTATTCAACGCGTTGAAACACTAGCTCAGACAAAAGTCCACCTCTGGGTAGAAAGGTTAATCAGTTCAGCTAATAGTCAAGATAATTAACTTTCATCTCGGATCAAAATCATACAGGGTTGAAAAGAAAAGAACGACGAAGTTTCGCCCGATAAAATAAAAGACGTCACTTTTCACTTTTTACACAGTTCATGCCCTTGCCATCCCAATCCTTTTTTCGAAACCATGGAAACAGTCCGTTAGCCTTGTTCCGAAGAGCAAAATATTAATTCTAACTACATGATATAATAAAATATTGAAATAAACTTAACCTTAATACGATACTATCAAGTTTATTCGTAACACTTTACATTTTATTTTGTGCATAGGAAATTGTATAGAAATTATAAACTTCATAAGAAAGTGATAATATAGGCATTGATTAAATCACTATCCGTTTCCTTTTTTCATAAATGTGTAAATGGTGTGTCTCCATTATGAGTTGTCAATCCAATTGTAGTTGTTGGTATAGAGTTTTTGAATAAACCTAATTTCATATAATAAAATACAAAACAATTGGGAATATGATATCATCAGCCCACCTAATGAATATTCATGAAGACATGCCTACAACTGTTTCACCGGAATAATGCAAATCTTTAAATTCTATAACTTTGTTATCTGATTTTGATCAAATTTTCAGCATTTTGCTCTATTTATTCAGATATAAATAAATATCTTGAGTTGTAAATATCTACAATGACAAACAATTTGTCATTATCTTCATTCAAACAGTTAAAAAGGCAACTCCTTGAAGCTTGATAACAGTTATGTACACAAAAATGTTATAAATGTTCTCTACATACAGTACGTGCATAATGGGTGGGTGGGTGAAGTTATTAGTTATAAAGTATCATACAAATATGTACTATATAATTATCGTTGATAGAAGTTTTATCCATTTAGTCTTCTAAATAACTATTATGTATTCCATCATTTACTGATTCATATATTTTCTGGGTGACCCAAGCCTACATGCGTACTGCTTTCATGGGCATCCAATTTTCCTAACTTGTTATAATTCATCAAAGTATTTTGCATTTATTTTTAAAGTATGATACGTCATTTGTATGAGTCACTTTGATACTTTAGTGTTTGTATATTCTTGATTTTGCTTTTTTTTTGGAAAATGAATAATTCAATTGAATTAAATATCTGTGAGTTCCAGTGCATGAGGAATAATAAAACATATCTTCTGTAAAAGGATATTGCATACATGTAATTTCAGGCATATTTGTCTGGAATTTTTTTATCTTCGAAGATGTAAATAACATGTTTTGCATATTCTGTTCTGAAAAATGCTTTCTGTACATACAGTGGTGCACCACCAGAAAAGAACATATTTAAAGTATTCAAGTTCTGCCATGTTTTAGGTATTCAGTTGATCAAATATTACAATTGATTAAAGTTTGTATCTCTGGGTTCGCCGAACATTGAAGTGTTGTTGTCTACATGCAACACTCGGAATGAAGGAGTGCATTTTGTGGTGGGACCATGGGGTTCACTAAATTTTGAGCACACCTGTACATGTCTATCAATGGAAAGTTTATCAAGATAATCATAAATACAATGTTGCATATTATTGTAGGTAAGTAGTGTACTGTTCATTAGAATAGAAACGGGCCCTAAAAGTCAAGGAATTGTCTCTTTAGAAATCATCCGACTGAACACATTATCGTAATGAAATAATTGAATCCAAGAGAAAATGTAAAGTTTTCGTCTTCAAGTATTTATTTACACAATAGAAATCATATTCAGTTGGCAAGCATAGGATAAGTTGTATATATACATGGTAATGTGAAGTGTACATAACCAATGGAGATACTAAGTATCTCCATGCATATAAATGAAAGCTACTATGTAACAGGAAAAAAATACATGCTTTTGCTTGGGTTATAAATATGATCTTGAACAAGGGATGTAAAACACCAGATAGAAGATGCAATCAACTCTTTGATTGAATGTAACTTAATGTCATGTTGAACCATGTACAACAAGTTATGATTGCTTTGAAATATTGATCGCCTGTGTTTATGGCGCAGGGTTCATGAAATGGAATGGCCCCGAAAGCTCCAGGATATGCAGTTTCCATGGCCCAGTTGCATGAAACTTTTTTTTGATGAAAAGCAAAAGTTTGATTGGTTGCCAAGTGCTGCTTCCTGTGGTAGTTGCCATTGATGGTAAAGTTACCATCAAAGACAAGTTCAATGCATCTATTCCCAACATTCTCTTGAGAAACAAGAGGCAATATCAACTTTGAGAGAACATCATGAAATAATTTCAGAAGTAATTTTGGTTGTTGCGGCTTTCCATTGCAATATTATGTTTCTGTTGAACCAATCACTATGTTAATCACCCTGTACTCGTATGAATATAATTTTCACATACGTGGTATTTCATAGTATGCAATGTAATGTTTGTCTAACAAATCATTAAAATATCAATAATATTCTAATATTAATCTAACTTTGCCATATTCTTCTGTTACGATTATTACTTTATCCAAAAAGGGAGGGGAGGGAGAAGAGGGAAAAAGGAATTGGAGAAGGGGAGGGGTGACAGAAGAGAAAGAAAAGGGTGAGAGAGAGAGGTGGTGTAGACCAGTAGGGGAAGGAGGGATGGAGGATGAAAGAGAAAAAGAGAGAGAAAAGGGAATATTGAAAGTAGATTCTTATAAGTGTCATGTCATAATTGAAAAGAGAGTAGCATGGATAAAAAAAAGAAGGAAAGACAAAAGGAATGGTGAATTGGTATATATAGAAAAGAAAACTTAAATAGATAAATGTTTGAAACATGTTGAATGTATGTGGTTGCATAATTTCCAGCATTTGTGACCGGAAATTGATAAATAAACCTGTAATAAAGACCCTTTTTGGTCAGTGCTTTACATAATAAACAAAGGAACTATTGGCACTTTGACATACCCTACACAGAAAATAAATTACGCTGTCTGTCAGCATTAATTGTACCATACACAACACAGACCGATACATCAAGTATTCAGCTATAAAAAAGAGAATAGATTATATATTTTTCAGAGTATTCATATATCAATATATTTCTATCGTTATGTATAAATTTACAATATTTATGACATGATCATATCTTTTGTGTAAACTGTACATATATGTACTTTAAATGCATATGCATGTGAGCAATAGCCCAACAGAGATGCTATACATGTATATTAAATTATAATTGATATAATTCATTATGGAGTGCCTGGCAGTCATCAAGGCAATTACTTTTATTCATTATGATAATAATCATAAATAAAACAAATAACATATATTGCCCAATCAAGTATTCTCAGAGTCAAAGATAAGGGCAATATCGGTCTTACAAGAGCAAAATTGTATAAAAAGCTGAAAAACTTCCTGTGATTTGGTAGTTTCCATGACTGCATCTTTTACTTTGACTAATCAGATGCCTAGATTCTTATTGCAATGAATATCAAACATTTCTGTCATTAAATACAGAGCTGCCAACCTGAACAAGAACATTTCAGTATTTTTAAAGCTGAAAATCAGTATTTTGGCGAGGACATCAGTATTTTCAAAGAAATACCATAGGACAACACATAAAAATGAAACTTGAGAAATAAGTATTTTGCATGAAACCATCAGTATTCTTCTCATTTTTCAGTACTAAATATGGAAAATCTGTACTACTTGGTAGCTCTGTAAATAAACTGAATAAAGGATATTTTGATGGTTGAAAAACAGAATAACCTATGGCAATCGAGATTTTTTTTGGTTCCAAAATATCAGTGACAGATTATATTTTTAAAAGAAACCATAAAACTTCAACTCAATTCAACTTCCTATTGCCCAAAATCCAAAATCACACATCACATTGCTTGGTAGGTAAATATCAAACCTCCCCTATCTCAAAATGACTATTTTTTTGATAGACCAGTGTGTCCTGGTTCATGGTAAGGAGCCAGGATATTGTGAAATATATTAAAGGAAATTGTGACATTCATGTACAATGACAACAACTCACATGAGATCCACCTCATTGGCCCAAATTCACAAAGGTGGTTTAGAAAACGCACGGTTGAATCCATGGTTTATGCAGATTTCCTGTATAAATTACGCTTAATTTAGCGCTTATCTGGCGCATGTATAAAAATTCCAATGCTGATGCGTGCTTTTGTCACAGTGCGCCAATTTGACGCCTGTTACCATGGTTATTTTATACATGAGTCCACTGTTTGAAGAGTGGACTTATAATTCAGAACAGTGGACTCGTGAATAAAATAGCATGGATAACCACGGCAACAGACATTAATTTGGCGCACTGTGACAAAAGTGCGCATCAGCATTGGACATTTTTTAATATAAGCAGTAAAATAAGCATCATTTATACAGGATATCTGCATAAACCATGGACTCAACAGTGGGTTTTCAAAACCACCTTTGTGAATTTGGGCCATTATGTTTGAGTCATAATGATTCAATACAGTGACAAAGCTTATGGTTGATTGAATTGATCATTGTGTATACTCAATCGTAGAACTCAGCCCCAAAAGCAATCGCAAAGCTTTAGTGTGTATGATGTGGTAACATTTTATCATCGTTGCTTTTATAAACATTTACTGAAAATTGAATGTCAAATGTATAAAGAAGCCACTAATATGTTCACATACCAGGACATTGGAAATGACATGTACAATGACAATAAAAGTGCACTTCCTTCTCATTTAATGTTTGTTCTATCACTCTATCTTAAGTTTATGCAACTTTAGAGTGCTATTTTTCACACTTTTGGGGAGAAAATCTTCCTTTCCCCATATATAGTATTAATTTGATAAGCTTATTCAATAAATCATGAACAGAGCAACTTATACAGTGACATGACATTTGTTCCAGGCTTTATTTCGTCTAACATATGGGGTTAGGGTTGCAATAGGGCTTTATGTTTATCATGATTAGGTTTACCGTAGGTTTAGGGTAGGGCATGGTGTTAAACTCAGGGTTGAAGTTGGTCATTCCATTACCGTGTGGGGGTTTGCAGCGGAGCAATTGTCGCCGGAGAAAATTCAATGGAACATCTTGTCCATCTGTGGCATTTTTGTCTTAAGAGACTTTCTCTCATTGTTGGTATGTTTGCGATTTCATTAAAACATCTGCGACGAGACTTATTTTTTACCATACCATTCTCAATGAGGCTGAATTTAAAATTGCACTTTTTAGAAAGTAATATGAATTTATAGAATTTACTACATACTAGATATTTTTCTTCTGGTTCTGGAGATGATTGACATGCTTACTTATACCTTAGTCACATTTGCTCTACGGCGGCTGTAAGGCAAGTTCAAAACAGCTGTTTTATTCATTTTTATTCAAACCAACTACATGTATATGTACCTGGTACAAAAAATGTTAAACCAGCTGTTTTCAACTCGCCGTATGGCCATCGTAGGGAAATGTGACTGTGCCAAAACATTTAGTCCAGACAAAATATTTGACAAGGTCATCTTTTTCATGGTAAAATGAATAATAATATGCCACAAACAAGATTCCTACCCTGTCTGTCTGTGACATTTTATTAGTGATAAAGTCTTTCTAACATCTTCTAAAATATGTTCTTTGTGCCCCATGACATATAAGTTACTATTTATGGTCCAATGGTAATAACCATGGCAACATTGCTTACTCAAGAACAAGGATTTCAGAAAAGTTTACATTGGATAAAAAGGCATTCTCTTCTCTATTATTTCTTTTTTTCTTTAAAACTAAGCACATACAGACTTGATATTTTAATTGTTATATGAGCTATATAAGCAAAGCTTATTTCTATCATTGTTGCTGTTATTATTATAGGTATTATTTATCATCATCATTACGATGACATAAAAGCAATTCATATGCAATGAGACCATGTTTTGTGGATGGGATCAAGACACACCATACTGGATGCAAAAACGATTGCAAGTCAATTTTAAATCCAAAAATTAACCACGAGTCTTTAAATAAAACTTGCAGATTGGGATTGCTGGGCCCCGTCTTACAAAGAGATGCAATTGATCCAATCAACATAACTGTATGGAAATCCAACCATACCATAATTTTTTCTTCAAAAATATTTGCACAATCGCCTTAGTAAACAAAGAGAATCACACTGAATCTTCAGGAAAATGATAAATGTATGAATACATGTATACATTTTATCTGGAAAATATTTTGATCAACTTTGCATTATAGATGTTGACGTTGCTGGCCGTCCATAGTTGTGGTTGATAAGATCAATCGTAACTCTTTGTAAGACGGGCCCCTTGTCTGGTTTTTGCGACAAGAATGAATTAATTTGCTTTAGTTAAAACTGATCTATCACTTTTGAATTTGATATTGAAATTGCAATTGATTGCAATCACTTCTTGCAAACCCCCCTTCCACGATACGATTTTACACATGGATGAGAACAGAAGAAAGAAGTCAGTACATAATGCAGATATTATTTGAGCATCATTTTTTGTTCTAAATCCCGAATTACTGCAAGCAATGGCAGGAATGCATCAAGAGGACTTGACCTTGTATCTACTTATTGTTGATAGAGGGCGCCAGAGCTTTCAGCTGCTTTAGGACGGTGTCCATGAGCTTCTTGCGATCTCTCTCGTTCTTCTTGAATGTGTTGAAGAGGTTTTTCTTCTTGTCAGTATCTCTCATTCTAAAGATTGAAATGACATGAAATAGAAACATTCATGGGTAACTTTGAATACACAGGTAAAGGCAAAGTGTTTATATCCTCTTGGATTACTAGCAGATGGTCTAATTCTCAGACTGACTAACATCACCATGGCTAAACCCACTTGCTCTACTCGCAGTTGGTCCCATTCTTAGATTGTCTAAAACCACAATGGCTAAACCCACTTGGTCTACTTGCAGTTGGTCCCATTCTTAGATTGTCTAAAACCACAATGGCTAAACCCCCTTGGTCTACTTGCAGTTGGTCCCATTCTCAGATTGTCTAACACCACCATGGCTAAACCCACTTGGTCTACTTGCAGTTGGTCTAATTCTCAGATTATCTAACACCACCATGGCTAAACCCACTTGGTCTACTCACAATTGGTCTAAATCTCACTTGTCAACACCACCCTGGCACAAAATATGAGTCAGAAATAAGCAACTAACCCTGGGGGTGTTTGGCAAAGGTGTCAGTTCGACTGAAAATTTGACTCAAATTTGCAGTTGCATGTGGTTCATAACACGTCATTGCATCGATCAGATTACCATCGTGGGATACGCTCTCCTATATATTCACTAATGAGATTAAGCGTTGAATAACATGTGTATTGGCATTTAAGTACGGCTCTTACAGTCAGACTTAACTTTTTGTGAAACACCCCTCCCCCTCCAAGTGTTGAAAACTTACTTTTCTAAAACGTTGATGGCAGTCTGAGCGTTGACCCTGCAGTATTTTCCTGTAGACTGACCATAGTCAGCGAAATAAGATGACCAATCCCACGCCATGAAGAGGTCTAAGAGCTGACGGAGCTCCAAGAACACCATCTGAAGAGCGCCATCACGGAAGCCAGGAACAGGTTCGGAATTGGCAAACTCTGTGATAATGGAAGAGGGGAAAATGAGAATGGGGTGGGCTTCAGAGATAGTTCATAAAATGGAGACTCAAGTCATAATGGGCAAACTCTGTCTAATGAAAGATGGAAATATGAGAATTCAGAAGTGAAGACTTCTACAAAATCTTTCTTCCATGTAAATCTATTCATTACTCAAAATCGAAGTATCTCATATGGTATTAAAAACAAACATCATATTTCGAGATTGCTTTTTTAATATATACATGCTGCTGTCTATTGTGCATCAAGCAATTAAACAGTAAATGCAAATATCAAACAATCTGCCGCATGTAGAACAAAGAGTTACTAAACGTCCTTAAATATTGTTTGTTGCAGATCTTGAGGCAACCTTAGAAAAGATGGTTGCCCCAAAAGCCTTCCATTTGGGCAAATTTGGGGGTGATTGGAGCATAGCTGCCTGTCACCCTGAAGTAGTTCCTGCACTGTTGCACTTTTTAAAGTTCAAATTCACAAAAAGTGAAAATAGCAGAAAAAAATAATAAAAAATATTGCAGAAAATTTGAGGAAAGTCCATCAAAGATTTAAAATGTTATTGGAAAATCAGTTTTTTTAATGTGACATCATATGCCAGCAGCTTCCCGTGTATCGAAAATTTAAATATCAATCAAATGTCATTATTTTTTCAAATAATTAAAAAAAATTAATTATCGCACCTTCAGTACTTCAACAGACAAATCATTCCACACCTGCTCCTGAAAGAATTTTTAAAGTCATCATGAACCTTTAAAAAAATTGAAATCTATGCATTTTCTTATGATATAACATATGGGGCAGCTGCTTCTATATGACATCACAAATAACCTTAATCTTTACTGGATTTTCCTGAAACCTTCTTAAATATATTTTAATAATTTTTTTACAATAAAGTTTTTGTCAGGGTGAACTTCCCCTTTAAATGGAGGATCTGCCGTTTACCCATGCTCTGTTTTAGGAATTTTACAAAAAGAAAGTCAATGGGAAATGACTCACGTTCACATTGTATAACATCAAGGCTGAACTGCTGAATGGCTCCCATAGACACAAACCTGGTATTGGAATCTAGCAAGAAATGCATCAGGGATGATGCTAAATGCTTGCAGGTTGACATGCAGGCTGTTTGTGCAACCTTACCCTGTGTTGTTATGAAGAAATATGAAATGACAAGAGGACTGACATGAACACATAATATAAAAAAAAAATGATGTTGACCGCAAATGGTGAAGATCAATGAATTAATGGAAGGAATAAAAATGATGGAGAATCTGATCAATGTGTCACTGATTATTAAAAGGTAGGAAAAGGAAAGTAGGAATAGCAAACAATTATTCTATAAGAAAGTGTATAAAATCAAGGTTAAATACCACATTATCATAAATCGAAATCTGGTACAATGAAATCAACTTGGTGAAATCATGAAATCTTAGCTGAAAACCGATAATTCTGATGATCACTTACACAAAAAGGCATACGTGGGACAATACATTGATCTTGTTTGGGAAAAATACCCAACATTTTATGGAATTTTGTGCTTATTTTGCTAATTTCTCAACAATAACACATTTTATTCCCAGAGCCTTTTGGCACACTTTTTTTGTTAATACTGTACATACAAACACTTGGGTGGTCAATGGATTCCGTTTGAACTCATTTTGAGATCATTACCAGAACAGATATTCATCTTTAACTCATGAACTTATCATGACTGAGAAGCAGATCAATTTAGCACCCGAGAACATGTTATCAATTAACCCACAAACTTATGAACAGCTTCATGAAATATTGCCGAGGACCAATTGTGAAGTGTTAGTAGTTTGTGGAACAAATCAGGAAGCAAATTTGACAGGAAATGCAGTTACCACAACAGATCGTATTCATCAACAGGGGTCCGTTACAGAAAGAGTTGTGTTTAAACGTAAATAAAAAAATCAATCGCAAGTCCCAAATGCATGCTTTTGATTTTTAGATTGCGATTGATTGCAACTCTTTCTGCAACGGGGCCCAGGACTGATAATGGATAGACAGCTGTTGGTCTTTCTTTTTAACTTGTCAATAGAACATGATCATGGATAACAACTTTTTCTATCAACAGAGTTTTTTTTCCCTCTGTCATGTTTGGAGGATTTAAGACCAGAGTAATGAATCCTCAAAATTAAAAAAATTTACTAGTCAAATACCGAAGAAGTCTAGATTGCCTAGGGATGCATTTGGCGAAAATTGCTGAACTGGAAGAGCAGCAATCATTTATATCTGCTTTTGAATCTGTTAACACCGCTATTTGAGTTCATCAATTTTGACAATAATGAAGTGGAATACAGAGGTAATGTACATCCTCATCTACTGCATGGTAGAACCTGGCTCAAACTGTAACAAAAATCACAAAAATTGGAAATAAATAAAATTGACAATATCATAAACCAACGATTGTGATGGTGGGACATTTTTGAGTGCACATGTATCCAGTGGAGGGAGGCTCAATGGGTCTAGCCTCGTCTGCAGGCACAGACCTTGATTGAAACTTTAATCAACATATATGGGTCTTCACGCAAAAAAAAACCAGATTTCACTACAAAATGAAGGTCATCTTGGTTACCTTTCTCCACTTTGGGACACCTTACAGAATTCCAGGGGGTGCTGCCTATGAAGGAAAACACAAGCACCCCCCCTCCCATGAAAATATCGAGGGTGATTCATCACCCCTTCACCCCCGCTTGCCAGAGAGAGCCATGTGATCAGTAGAAATTAGCATATGGGCCACCTTTTAAAATGTTTCTACATCTCAAGTGTACTTCTCTTTGCAAGTGAAATCAAGTATCGACAGGCACGAATATGTCCCAGTATTATAGTGCTAAAAAAACCCATCTTGATAAAGATAAATGTGAGAGTATTCCAGATCTACAAGTTGATTTAGTACAAGATAGATAAAAAAAGTGAGTTAGTTTCCTCAACAATACCCGATGACTGACATGTTGACCTATTAGTGGCCAACGTCTTGTGGTGGAAATTTTCATACAAAAAAACTCCACCGAATCATATTCGATATTAAAAAAACAACAGCTGTGACTTGAGATGAGAGTTGGGTGCTACACACACACTAATTGTTGTCACTTACGTTTAGGGTAACAGGAAATATATTTATAGCTGAAGTTTCCACCTAGATTATAGGCTACCATATCCTGTGTGCCTTGTGGACTTGTAACATGTTAATGTTACCAGTATATACACAATTTGTAATTAAATACATAAAACAGGTCAATGTGCAATAAAAAGCTCCAGACTACAATAATTTGTTAACGGTCAGAATGAGAGATAAAAATACATCGGGATGAAAAAGGGCTGGATGGCTAAGTCGAGAGTACATCTCTGATTTTAAGGGGTAGTCATGACTGGACTTTGCACCTGTATGCTGATGTATGTATGGCAAGCTATTATACTATCTAATCCTATTTACTGACATTAAGAGTTTGATTCTCACTATCAAGAATTGCAATTTTTTAATCAGCATGAGATGATTTTGTGATATCAAGATTTTGATATCTTACTATCAAGAATTTAATTAAATTGAAATCAATGAATAGGATAAAATGGTGAAATGGTTTGAAATATGTACATGTTCATTGGCATATGCTGGCTAAAGCATCCAGACATGACAGCCTCTTTGTCACTTATAATGTACTACCGAAGAACGTGTTAAAAAGAGAAAACACACAAAAGAGGTCAGTGAATTTAGGGAACTCCCTGCTGAAGTGAATTGCAAGGGTTTATGTGTGAGAGAGACAGACAGGGAAGAAAGAAAGGAGGGAGGGAGGAAGGAAAGAAGAAAGAAAGAAAGAAAGAAAGAGAAAAGAGAGGGGAGGCTGCTGCTTTTGTCCTTGCTGTTATGCTAAATGTAGAGTGATACAGCAGATGCGACAAGACTGCTGAGCTGTCACCATCTATACCCTCTTAACTTGCTCTTGTAATTTGTTCTTACTAGTATTATTTACTATAATTTGGTGTGTAATTTCATACAAAACACAGCCATTGACTCATAGTGAATTATTGGAGAACTAGAGAGAGAGAGGGGGTTGTGAAGCTACTGGCCATTTGTAGCCTCACTGTAACAGATGCATCTGTTCAAGCATTACAGCAAAGACTGTAGTCTCATCATATCAGACCCATAACAGCAAAGAGAGAAAGGAGGTTCGATATAGTGAAAACATTGAGAGGCGACATGTATTGTTAGATTATTCCCTGATTTATTCACATCATCAGCATTTTGGATAGTTTTCGATGAACAGCTGAGAATGATATACAGTAGAAATCTAGATGGATTATAGATAATGTGCAAGGATAAAACTCACGCCCTGCCAATGACAGACCAGAACTACACGTAAAAGACAATAACTTCTAAAATTTGCAAACTCTTTCATAATCTTCAGACTGCCACTCTCACATCACTTTCTCAAAAACGCAACGTGATTTTTAACCAATCAAAAGACTGTAAGAGCAACTTACTATTGAGTCTTTTTAGGTGCGTTCCAAAATTCTTTATGCACATGGCCGTATGCAGAATTTTTTTCATGGGGGGGGGAGGGGCAGGATGATAAAAAAAAATTGAAGAAACTTGAAAGCAAGGGAGTGAAGCGACTGACATTTAATTGGGGGCATTTTTGCATGTATATTCTAAAATGAAATTGAAGGATTTCATGGACACTTTTGGTGAATTTTGTGAAAATTTACAGGGAAACAATTTAAGTATTCAAAATTTCTGGGGGGGGGGGCAACTGCCCCCTGCTCCCCAGGGACCCAATGAACCTATATTCCATGAGTAACCAGGAATAGAAGTGAAACATTACGCTTATTGTGAAATACCCCTGGGTCCAAGGTAATATCAAATGAGCACCTAGTTTTAATTACATGAACTAAAAACCCTTCACCAACATTTTAAAGGGATACTCCAGGCTGAAAAAAAAATAGTGATTTGAACAGTTAAATGAATTCAAACTTTTTAAGGAAACACTGAAAATTTCATCAAAAGCAGACAAGGAATAACAAAGTTATAAACTGTCATTCTTCTGTATTTTAGTATAATATATCTTTTACATACCTTTGCTATGTTGCATCAAAAGTTAAAAAAATATGACTGACTTGTTTTACACACATGAAAAAAAAATATTTTTCATAAGATTTTTATCAAATTTTCATTTTAAAATTTTTTACTCATTCTCGTAAGATACTACCATTTCCATTTTCAGTCTGGAGTAACTCTTTAAAGATATAAACGTCTTCTGAAGAATGATATCAGCTCTCTCATCATAATGGGCTTTACAACATGACACAGATCACAGTGAATGGAACTATAGTGTTACAAGAAACACACATTAGTGTATTGTGCTGGAATGTTAGAGAAGATGTCATGTCTAATGGGCTTATAAACAAAAATCACTAACTCACCACAAAGTCCAAAATACATGTCGCATCACTTCTCTGTTATGGGTAAAAAATAATTATGCAGGAGTAGGTAATATCAGTATGAACATTGTCGCGTGAAATATAGTTTTTAAAGTCTTTCTATACCTAATGTTATTAACATGTTTCTTAAGTTGTATTTACTGATGGCTTCTTTTTTTTCTCCTTTAGATTTTACAAACGTCAGAGCGTCTTTTTTTAAATACAACTGCTACATCATATGGCAAAGTAAACAACTGAATGCACAGTGTATTTACCGGTATACATACATGAATGGATACAAAAATGGAGCTGTCAAAAAATGACTACAATGTAGCTAATATATATTACATAGAAAAATGAGAGAAAGAGAAATTCAGATGTAGGCAATATCTGATGAATTATAAATCATGACATATTTTTCTTAAAGAAATTATATAAGACTATTTAGTAATAATTTCTGTCAAAATGAAATTCAAGAGTATGATTATTTTGAGGTTGAAATGAGATTCCTTGCTTGAAAAATTATATAGGTATTTGGTTACAAATAAAATGTCATTATATAAAAAGATATTTATATTATTCTAAAGATAGAGTTCTATTTTAAAAGACTTGAATTCGAAAGTATGAATACAGGTATATTAATTTGGAAAGAAAAAGAGAATTTAGTTAAACACACGCAAACCCGATCACAGCAAACATTATAATTTCCTTTAAGGCATGTAATATGCACTGTTATACTTAAATTTCAACATTTGGCCTTCTGGTATGATGTAAAAGATTCTTATGTTTTAATGTACTTGTAATCTTTTGTAATACTATTTATAAATAAATGGTTTAATAGATACTGGTTGGCACAATTCAATGCCATGTACATTAAAGGGACATACATGTATACATATACCATGATATGACTTATATTAATAAATACCATGGGAGAAGATTAAATAATTTAAATAAATTTTAATTCAAAGTCAATTGATTTCATAAGATTTGGTTGGTCTACGGCATCAAAAAGATGCTTTCGCCTCCCAATGTTGTTAACTCCTCCTAATTACCCTTGCACCATGACAAATCAAAATGAAAGGTAAAGGGCAAAGTATGTAGAAGAAAATTGGTTGGAAAATGCTATTCTGGTGAGTGAATCATTTGCTATTATTGGAATCTTTACAAGTAGCAAGCAGTGCACACATGACTTTTCTGTGTTATTTGTTAAAAAGTTACAAATAAACATTTGAAGCAGGCGGGAGTACAATAAAAATCTGATAACCAATGGAAATGTCAACAGCTCATTATCACTATGACTTAGAGATTATCAATCCAAGTCATAGGAATTTGCAAATTACTTTTTAAAAAATCACTATTTCTGATAGGGGGGGGGGGGAGCTTTTTAGATCTATTTCCATTGCCCTTTTAGAACTTTTAAAGAACATTCTCAAGTTTTCTGGAAGTTGTACATGTATTCCTGACCCCTTTTCAACCTTTCATCCAATCAGTTGATCACAAACCTATTTTTAGATTTAAAAATTATTATATAACTATTAAAGCTATCTGGTATGTACTCAATTGGGTAAAAATATTAGATTGAATTTTATAAATAGGTATCAACACAAGAAATGATTAGAATAGGAAAGTTAAAGTTATAATTTCAGAAAGACATTATATCTTGGAAGAATATATACTTCACCGCACAAACCTTAATTAGGGAGAAAGAAAAAGGAGATCGCTCACATAATTAAGTATCAGATCTTGGTAAAATATACACTTCACTGCATAGACCATATTAGCATAGAAAATAAGATAGTAGCTGATATAATAAACTTTTTTATGGGTTTGATCACAGATGTACATATTTCTTATATCCATGAAATATCATCATTTCGTACACAACAATGTATATTCTATCCACAATTCAAGCATTTATACTGTTAACAGTAGGCCTATATTTCAAGCCATTCTCCCTTGATAGCATTAGCCAGTCAATTATCCAGGTTTTAAATCTGATTTAGTCCCCTAATATGGAGGTGGCTGCATTCACCTTTCACTCACAAAGACCACCATGACCCCCCTCCCTCCACTTTATTCAGTGCTTCCTCCTCCCTAAACCCACCCCCCTCCTACTCCCTTCCGTCACTTGCTTCTTCCATGTCTTCTTCCAATGTCTTCTAGTACTGTAAAGCACTAAAATGTATGTTTTATCTTACATGCTACTTGTAATACTTATGTAAATTGTCTCACTTTTACCCATTTTTAATGTTCACGGACTTGCTGAAAAGCAGTCTGTTATGAGTGAATGTAAGTTTTACTGTACTGTGATTAAATATGTATAATATAATACAATATAGTAGAATAGGTATATTGGATAGCTATTTGGGAAGGTTGCTCCCAGCCAATAAAATACATGGTTGTCAGTTGTGTCCGAAACATGCCCTCTCTGAGTTTGTTTTCAGTAGCTTTTAATGCATTGCATTCGTACACAAGAAGCATATATACCGTAAGTTGATTAGTGTTTCATTTTATACAATTATATAAATCTGCATAGTTACATTGAAGAAAAAGTAATAACAAGTATATCACAAGCAACAGTATCTATTTCCCCCACAATATTACAAAAAGCATATTGACCACAATGCTTATATTTGGCACCATTTCATTTCAATTCAAATTTCTCAGTTTGAATTTTCTTATAGAGTATTATAGTATATATATTATAGTATCTCTTAATATTTTAGCTGTCAAATTTGTGTAGTGTTTTTGTTTGTATTTTTGTACTTTCAATTTTATTATTGTTCACCTTATTAGTAGACCAATGGGTGTTAATACAAATATGTTATATAACAAAGAAGTATAGAAATAAAGAATTTAAATCAAGTTTTCACACCTTACTAGTAGGAGCAGGAACCCTCATACCACACTAAAACAGGGAAAAAGAGGAATGCAGTGTAAAAGTTTTAACTTTCAAACAGCAAAAAAATTATATAATTTGGCATACATATTGCTGTATATTTTCTGTCTAGTAATATATTACATGTACATGTAAAAATAAATCTGTACATTATTTATTGCTAAAATATTAAAATAATGTTAAAAAAGAAGAAAATATACACAAGAACCTAGATTTTCCCTAGTTATAGATTCCAAAAACAAACTTTTATAAAGAAAGAGCAGGAAGTATTTTATAAAAATACAACAAAATAAATATATAGTTGGGTGTATCTAATAATTATAGTAATTTTACTTCTTTATTTACTAAAAGGGACAATGTCATGGTATAAGATTAATATCTTGATTAGCAGAAGAAATGAATAGTTGGGCACAGTTATAGGAATTATTTTCCAGTTTCAATGAGATAAATGGAAATGATAGAGACACATGAGTATTTTTGGAAGGACAGTAGAGGTATATTATTCACACTTATTATTTATTTTCCAAGTACAATTTGGAATAAGGTAAAAACTAAAAAGGATGTTCACAATCAATTTTGAGACAATTGTCTGAATTAATAAGAAGATACATTTAAACAAATTACATTTCTATAAAATATGTCAGTTTCAATTGACCATGATGCATGAGGAAAATGAGGAAAAAGTCAAACAAAAGTCCTCAAATATCAGAGAAAAATCTTCACACGTATTTGGAATGGATCAGGCAGAGTGGGAGACAAATGTAGTCCCTATCATACGAAAATGTGTGACCTAGGTATATATATCACACATATATGTCAACTCAAATTCTCCTTCACCACGAATCAGCTCGGAGCATGTTCACTAACATGTACATGTATAAACTTTCCCTTGCAGTAAAGGAATAATTGCAGCATTTTTTTTTATAGTTTAAAATGGATGTTTCCATTTTTCTAGAAGCCTGATATCTCATTGATTTACTGCACGAATCGCTGAATTTTGTCATATTATGGGTTAAAAGCTCACTATTCCATGTTAAAAAAAAATTTAAAAAAAAACTCCAGACAAATACAAACTTATCACTATGGGCCTGTATTAACAAAGATTTGCAATCAATTGCACTTCAAGGAACAGTTTCACTTTGTTAATGATAGGCATATTCAACAATATATTTTCATGACATCATTTTCAAAAGAGCACAATAGCAATGATCAATACAAAATAACAATGATGAAAAAAAAACATGCTTGTGAAAGTAACCTTCAATGGCTATCGTCATTTCACTATCAATTACAATTCCTTAGTGTAACAGGGCCCATCAGAGTGTTTGTGAGAACAGAGCAGAATAGCACCCCAAACACAGCATTCAAATAACATAGAAGGAGCAAGCCATGAGATTGAAATCATAAAATACCGAAGATTCAATGGGAATGTCAAATTTTTAGGCTTAACCTTAAAAAAACACTAATAACCTTAATTCTTAGTTTTGATATAATTCAATCAGTTTGACTGAAAAAAAGAGAGATTTCTGAAGTATTTGGAACAGAACCATCCGTCTCTGAGATTATGATTTATCAAAATTTTCTTTTCAGAGTATCATGACAAAAGTTGAATGTTGAATATGTCAATCTGATGGGATTCTCTTTTTTGGGGGAGGGGGTGGGGAGGTGTGCGAATGGGGCCTCTACTCCATAATAATATCATCAGAGAATTGTAAATCATTACCACAAATAATACAATTCTCTTGATTTTGAAGACTGATTAAATTGTGTATGGTATGGATTTATCTAACACACAAGGGACCTCAAAATTTATCTGGGGGATCTGGGGCCTGTTTTATAGAGAGTTGTAACTTTGCCATTATAACAACTACCATGGCAACAGGCTCAGCAGCCAATCAAAATCAAGGTTATTATGGTAGTTGCCAGAATGGCAAAGTTATAACTCTTTATGAAACGGGGCCCCTGGTGTGTAGCAAATCCCATTCCTGTGACTAGGATTCTATTTGACGAACTAAAGTATTTTCTAAAAGATTAAAGTAACTACAAATGAGTCAGGAAAATATTCAAATGAATAACTCTGGATAGTGAGGGAAAAGGGTGTGATTAAATGGCGGAAGGGGGGGAGGGGGGAAAACCATGGTCGGTGTCATCATGGACAATGGAAAATTGGGGATAGGATGGCTGGTGATTGAGGATGTGGAGGGGTAGATAACTGGGGGTTGGATGCCGGGTAATCGGGGCGAGATTACAGATAACTGGGGGTGAGACGACAGGTAATTGGTGGTGGGATGGCATGTAGTTTGGGATGGAGCCACAGGTGAACGGGCATGGGATGGCTGGTAGGTGGGTAAAGAAGAGGTGAAGGGGGGGGGTAATATTGGTAGGAGGTTGGGGATGTAAGGGACTATTTACCGGTAGATGGTTGAAAGCCTTGAAGCTGCCTTCCAGGAAGCGGATGATGTCGATGATGTAGCCACTGGCTCTTCCCTGGGATTCATCTAAGGACCAGTCATAGGAGGCCAGCTCCAAGAACTCATCAACCTACGTGCGAGACATTGGACAAAGACATCACATACTCCTAAATGTTGGTCCATACTATAAGCATTCTACATTTCATATACAGTTACTGAAAAACTTACAGCCACCTTGCAGGACGTGGGACTGATAGCCTATCAGGAGAGGATAAAAGCAGTCTCTGTACAAAGCAGGCGGTCTTTACAAACAATCTTGTAACGACATGTTTCAATGAGCAATACTATTAAATTGAGGAACTTGTGGTCTTATCTGGCAGATACAGTAGTCATGTCAGAGTGTTATCTTGATGCCTTGCCAAAGGGCGTTAGTACTGTGTTGGAATCGGAACACTAGACTATTAACATCAAAAGATGTCCATAGTTGAAATTGATCACTACTCTTTATATGGCATGGCCCAGGGATGACATCACAAATCACATGACGTACCTTTTCATTAAGTCTCCTATATATCTCTAGCTCCGCTTCACTCCGTGCATCTCTAAAGATGTTTGTGCTCTGCAGACCAGCTGCATGAATGTTATCTCCAGTCGTCCTGTATTACAAGCAAAAAATGACTCAAGATATTAGAGAAAGACAGCTTATAACCTCAACATTTATCATTATTATACTCGAAAATACCCTCCATGGAAAGGAATTTTTAGAAAGAAAAGAACAATCAGAGAAACAGAGAGTTTTGAGTTTTGCTACAGTTTAAATCAACTAGAAATACATATTTACAGAAATGTTTAATCGACACAACCCCCTTCCTCTCCTGAATAAAAGAAAGAAGTTTCCTGCCTCATCACCTGGACAAAGTTTTTTTGTGTGTGTTCTACATTTAACAATATTAAAATTTGACCTTACAGATTAATTTTTAATTTGAATATATTTCTGAACCCTTCAAAAATCTTTTAGCATCCACTACATTTGTCTATTTTAAATGGTTTTACCTTGTACATGGACAATTCCACAAAATGATCAACCTTTTTGTAAGTCCGAACCCTTTTTTCTCAAGTCTCAGCCACTTCATAAACTGACCAAGTCATGGTCCTTGGACAACATTACAGACAGTAAAAAGAACGAGCATGCAGAGAGAGAAAATTTCATGAAGGTCCCTCATATAGGGGGTTGGACGTACCGGTACATATTTTATGGAATTGCCCATATGTATTTCAATAGATGTTACATATCATAAAATGAGAATTCTTTTTTCTCAAATACTCACCCTGTAATATTAGAGATAAAATCCTCCAGATATTTACATGCATTTTCTAGGTGAATGGTGTTGACAGTGACTTGAACCAACTGAAAAGAAAACAATGGAGAAATTGTGTTTGCTAAAATTGACATACCACTGATCAAATGATGTCCCAGCGACCATAAGATATTGGGTTAAATTTCATCACACAAGTAGTACCCTCTGCCAAGAAAGTAATCTTAATTAGCCACACTCCACCGGTTTTTTAAAGTGGTAGAGAGTGCTAACCATTGAGATTTGATAGTCAGTGAAGTTTACCAGGCATGTGAAAAATATCCCCTCCCCTTTAGACATTATACTGACAGTGTTATCAATCACTAAAGATTATAGATTGTGGGTTTGATGTTCCTTTATCACGAGTGGTGATTGGTATCATTTGCTAACTGGTTTATGCAATGGATAACATTTGATTACTACTGGTTAAGAACTGGGCAGTGCTCTATAGATCGCAGATATTAATTGTATTTGAATAGGTCCCTCATCCCTCATCCTTCATAATCAGAAAAAGGAACATTGACGTAGATTTTAGATCATTTCATTATCTCTCTGCATTTTCAGATGCTATAATCACTTGTGATAAGTAGCATATGTTACATTCCTATGCAGGTTTGTGATATATGATGATGCACGATGTCTGTTCAACCAAATGAAAAGTTGATATGAATACAGAAAAATAATCCCCCTCCCTCTTCCCAATTTTTCAGCAATTACACATTTCCGACCCAAATCATTATTGATACATACAAAAACTTGGGTGGTCATTCTATTGGAATTTGTTTTCTCAGTTTTAGATTGCAACCACTGCTGGAAATCAAGATTAATAGTAATATTAGCATGGGTGTCAGTGCAAGGAATTATCTTTGGTTCCGGGGGGGGGGGGGGATCTATTGTTTCGTCCTCCCAAACACAAAAGATAATCCTCTGCGCTGATGGCCATGAATAATCATAATAATAATAGCTGGATGTATAAAGCACTTTTTGCCTGAGGATACAAAGCACTGCTATTATTACCCAGGCTTTAGCTCGAGCTACCATCACTGGCGCTCGGTGCATGAAAGGAATTACTCCTACCAGGTACCCATTCACCTCACCTGGGTCAAGTGCAGCACAGTGTGGATAAATTTCTTGCTGACGGAAAACATGCCATGGCTACGATTCGAACCCACGACCCTCTGTTTCAAAGGTGAGAGTCAGAACCACTTGACCACGACGAACCCACACAAGAATAATTGAGCAGCCTACCTCTGTGAGCCCCAGGCATCTCTTTCGTATAAGAGCATTGAGACATCCACTGAGCGTCCTCGTCAATAGGACGTTGGTGGACTTTCGGATCATGTCGTCCCTCTCCGTCTGCGTCAGGTGAAGATCTTGGGAGAACTTGTGGCATGCATAGATGAACTCCTTGATCTGTCTGTACACCTTGGGGACGAACTCAGAGAACGGCAGCCGACGTGGATATGGTGCCTATATTAAAAAAAAAACAGCACATGGTATTTTAATTTTTGCTAGAAGAAACTTACTTTGTTTGGAAGAATTGTGTTCTGGATTTAAAAGAAACTAGAATTTAATTCGTCATGCGGACGAATTAGGTGGTCTGTCATGATTTTTTCAGTGTCGGCTGATGTATGAAATAAATCATTTAGATATCATTGATAATCTTGATCGTAGACATCCTAAGAATAAGTTTTCACCATTGCTAAATGTGATTATTGATGTGGTGATGACAATCGTCAGACATACATCTTCAAACAGATACATACAAGATAGATGATTATATATATAGATGGATGGGGTGATGGATGGATCAAGTGATCGATTGAGAGATAAATGATAGGTGGTTATATGAATAAAACATAGACAGACATATAGATAGATAGACAGATAGATAGGTAGGTAAATAGAAAGAGACAGATAGATTGATATAGAAAGATAGACATATTCAAATAGATATATATAAGAGAAATAGATAGATAGATAGCCAGACAGACAAACATATAGAACGATAGATAGACAGGCAGCTAGATGGATGGATATATAGAAAGATAGATAAATATACATATCTAAACAGATAGATATATTATATTAGACAGAGAGAGATAGATAGACAGATACATATACAAAGTAGGTAGATAGACAGATTGACATATATATGCATAGATAGATAGAGTGAGAAAGAGAGACATATTTAAACAGGTAGATATATATTTGACAGAGAGATAGACATATATGTCATGTAGGTAGATAGATAGAAATATAGATAGATTTATAACAGATAGCAGATGGACGGATATGATTAGATATATATAATATGAAAAAAACTAATTATAATCTGTTTTATTTTGCAATATTTAAGCTATTAATTATTAGAATTGTTATAATTGATCGTGCGCAAGATAGTAAAAAAAAAAAAAAAAAAAATCATGTTCACCCGCGGACTCGAACCCCTGCTCACATGGTTGAATGAGATGCAAGTCTGACGCCTAACCGATTGAGCTAGCATATTTCCCATAGACTTTACACGTAAGCAAATTTGAGAATTACAATTCCAATTTTGCAAGCGAAATACGGGCATGATCCCGTCATCTGATCAAAAAATGGAGGGCACACTTCCGAAAGCTTAGAATCTCAGCTACAACATATTAAAAGTTCAGGGAAAACCGACAAGAAAAAATGGAGATATGGCTCACGAAATAGAGGAATGTCGAATCTACTTTTGAGAAAAAGTCATGTGCCATAGAGATTACACGCAAAATGAGGAAAAATGACATGCCTCTTTTCATCGCTGTTTTACGCAATGATGCGTTTCTCAAAACGAAAAGTCATGTTAACTAAAGATAAAGAGTACATTCTAAACTACAACATATCGAAATCTGAGCGAAAACTGATCTATATTCGAGAAGTTACAGCCAAATTTGCATAAATTTGATGACGTCATTTTTGAAAAAATGAAATTTTTAGTTTAGGCGCCATTTTGATGACGTCACGATATAATTTAGGGACATTGATGACATGAAATCACATCTACAACTCATACTCTATCGATATATCAAAAAAATTGGGGGTCAACGGACTATTTAAAGAGCTACAGTGAAATTTCAATAGGCATGTTTTTGCCCATATATGGCCTATAGTGAGAGCTCGCGCGCACACGTGCTGCAGACTTTAACGGGTGTTAATTTCGTCATTAATGGTCGTAGAAGGTTGATCAAGGTATCAAATTGTTCAGAATTTTATTATCAATGCAAAGATGTAAAAAAAACAGTGTTTCTGCGTTGCGGTAAGGCGTTACGCGCGGAAAATTTTTGAAATACTTAAAATGACCTAAAACATACTCTAGTTTGGTCAAAAAGTGATTTTGAGCATTTTTAAATTTTGACGCGCGTGCGCATGACCTCCAGGTGACCTTTGATGACATGACCTGATGACTCTTGACCTGAAGTTAGTGTGATGTTAATTTGATTGATTTTTGATAATTGATAATGGAGATATGATCGATAATGTGATTTTACAAAATGGCGCCTAGATGACGTCATCATGACCTGATGACCTTGAAAAGCTTATTTTGACGTGTCCATAATAGATCCTATAGATGACATGAAATTCAATGAAATTGACTAAGTTCATTTTGAGATAACTTGGCGACAAGAAAATCCGTAAAAATAAATAAATAAATAAATAAAAAGAAAATTCTGACGAAATTAAGAGGTGATCTGTCAAAGACAGACCACCTAATTATTACATAATTTTATCTTAATTTAAAGACAAGAACAAATTGATTTGTCTCTACCACTTGGGGACGCACTCTAGCCTATGAGAGCACAATGTCTTTTCCAATAGATACTAATAGTACATGGAGAATTAAGTTATGATGAAAATATATGACTTCTTTTTTGTCCATAGAGACTATTTTTTATTTTTGAATTTGAAGGAAATATATATTATCTTGTGGTATTTTTATATAGATTAAAATAATTGGAAGAATATTTGACACCTGTAGCCGATAATAATATGATAGCTGCCTCGGTCTGTATAGATAGAAAATAGTACTTTCCATCTTTTTTATACAATTTCAATCACACAAATTGTTCAAATTGTCATTTGCAAACTGGACACTAAAACGTCACAAAACAGGCCCTTAATTTCTGCAATTACCTACGAAGATAGTATATCAATCTTCAAGGTCAAGTCCACCCCATAAAACACTTGATTTAAATAAATAGAGAAAAATCAAACATGAATAGCGCTGAAACTTCATTGAAATCAGATATAAAATAAGAAAATTATGAGAGAGAGTCAATAATGTCACTCATTATTTCTTTGTTTTTTATTGTTTAAATTATACAATATTTCAATTTTTACAATTCAATAATTAGGACCTTTTTGCCTGAACCACAAAATGTTAAAATAATGGAATTCAATGTGTGCAGGGAGGAATGAAACTTTGTTTCCCATGACAATGACGAGAAAATAAAAATATTTCATATAATAAAATACAAAAGAATTAGTGAGTGGGTGATGTCATGGGTCCCCTCATTTGCATACCGAACAGGATGTGCATATAACTGTTTGATGAAATTAAGCGAAACTTTTAAATGTCATAACTTTCTCACTTTACATCCAATTTTGATAATTTTTTCAGTATTATGCTTGTTTGAATTTTCTCTTTCTATTCAAATCAGCTTTTTGTTGGGTTGGACTTTTCCTTTAATAAGACTTACTTTGTCAATCTTCTCATCTCTAAATGGGAATGACCTGATGAGGTCAAGGTACTCTGCCTCAGAGTTGACTGCCATAGCGGTATAGTTATCCTCATCGAATATATCACTAGGAAAAAAAAACATTGAGATGTTTGAAAACATGTACTCTCCTAAATGAAGACCAAATACTGATGGTCTCACTAAAATTTTTCATTAATAAATCAAGTACTTATAATTTCATAGTCATTTTACAATTTTCCCTCTATGACTCTATGTGACTCAAGTTTGTTGTATATACAGTGGAACAGATCTATAGTGGCCACCTAAGAAAAAAAAACCTTTAAAGACAGGTGGCTGCTATAGACAGATTCTTACACAATCTGTATCCATGGGAATCGGTTTTAGTGGTCACTATAGGTATGTGACTGCTATAGACAGGTTCTTACACAATCTACCTCCATGGGAATCGGTTTTAGTGGTCACAATAGGCAGGTGACTGCTATAGACAGGTTCTTACACAATCTGCCTCCATGGGAATCGGTTTTAGTGGTCACAATAGGCAGGTGACTGCTATAGACAGGTTCTTACACAATTTGCCTCCATGGGAATTGGTTTTAGTGGTCACTATAGGCAGGTGACTGCTATAGACAGGTTCTTACACAATCTGCCTCCATGGGAATCGGTTTTAGTGGTCACAATAGGCAGGTGACTGCTATAGACAGGTTCTTACACAATTTGCCTCCATGGGAATTGGTTTTAGTGGTCACTATAGGCAGGTGACTGCTATAGACAGGTTCTTACACAATCTGCCTCCATGGGAATCGTTTTTAGTGGTCACAATAGGCAGGTGACTGCTATAGACAGGTTCTTACACAATTTGCCTCCATGGGAATCGGTTTTAGTGGTCACAATAGCAGTGTTGTAGTCAAGGCTCAAACCTCCAAGGCCAAGGCTAAGGCCAAGGCTTTAATACCCAAGGCCAAGGCTTCAATACCCAAGGCTGAGGCCAAGGCATGGAAACCCAAGGCCAAGGCCAAGGCCTGAAAACCTCAAGGCCAAGGCCGAGGCCAAGGCACTTCAAACTTACGATATACAGAACAATGAGCTATCAATGCTTAGGCCGCTAGACATCACACATGGCAAAAATGTATGTGAGCGAGTGGACTGAGCGAATAAAGAATTTCACCCTTGTACATTTAAAACAAAAATAATTTCATGATAGATTTAGACATAATATATTATATATAATGTTGTTTTTTTTGTGGGGGTGGTTCAGAGCCAAAAAGGCACTTATATACCAAAGTGGGAATTTTTGGTGCTAACAGATACATGTATTTTCAAAATGAGATTATCAACTGTGTGAAGTAGTTGTTTGTTTTGTAGAAATTAAGTTTAGCAAATTCTTTTTAAATTTATTTCTTATTGATAAGATAGATATTTTGATTTAGGGTTTACTTCTCAGCGAGAAAGTGTAGCGAGCAAGCAGTTTTGAAAAGAAAATCAATTCTGAAGTTGTAAAACTTGATTTTTGGTTAATTATGGGGTTAATGACTGTTAAATCACTAAATCACTGTTGCGTGATGTTGCCAGTACGAACCACGATCTCAAACTTCTGGACATGAGTAATAAGACATGCCAAAATTAAATATTCTGAGCTGTTTTTGTAATCATGAAAAAGATGTGTATCTAATTAAAGAAATAATGCTAGATAATGTACAGATCAGAAAAGGAAGCATTTAAGGACTGCATTTTTAATAGGATACATAACTCACCAATCAAATGAATGCGAGCGCAAAGTGCGAGCTAAAAAAAATTGTGACATTCCAACCTGAAAACTGGACATTCTAAGCAGGAATAGAATGAGTACCATAATTGATGCGAGTGCAGAAAGCGAGCCGAAAATTTGTGATATTCCAACCAGAAAACACCATTCTATACATTTTTGTAACCATGAACAGGATTACATGTAGTACTGTACTAAACAATAACTGATGTAAGCATGATTCAAAATTTGTGATTTTCAAACCTAAATGTATTATTTTTACTATTAAGGAAGGTATTTCTTTTTGAAAAAGGGCAAAATCATTCTGAAATAGAAGGCATTTTTGACTTTGGAAAAAGAGGCATTTTTTCCTACAGGAATTTTTTTTTTTTGGGGGGGACAAGAGAGAACAGAGCGCAAGCTGAAATTTTCAAATGCTGACTTGAAAATATGTCATTTTTAGGATTCTTGCCAGTTTTCATGTTTTTTTCTGCTTACAACCACTTTCAAATTTCAATTCTCATTTCTTGTATCTTCTACACCTATTTTACCTAAAAAACCAGAATAAAGAATACTTACAAAATAAAGTTATATTCAAAAGGATACAAAATAAATGGGGCGCACCCCATACCCTTAGTTGGGGGGGGGGGGTAAATCTTGATTATATCCTGAAACATTTAATTATTAATAGTTATTAATAATATTGATAATTATTAATTACGTATCATTATTTTAATTAATCATTATTTCTTGAACCCACAATGACACAAAAACAAATATGTTATTTCATTGAATTTTTTCCCTTTGTTTTGTCAGTCTGAGACACTAGACCCAAAACAAAATGTATACAATTTAGAAAAGATGTACTGCCTATCATTATTAACTAATTCTGCAGTATGATCTGCCTAACCAGCCACCCCCATCTTTCTTACGCCCTTACATGTTTCTCCTTACAATTTAGAAAAGATACATGTATACTGCCTATCATTAACTAATTTTGCAGTATTTTCTGCCCAACCAGCCACGCCCATCTTTCTTACCCCCTTACATATTTCTCTCCCTTATCCTCTCTCTCTCTTCCCATTCCTCTTTCTCGTCTGTTTAAAAATATATCAGACCCCCCCCCCAAAAAAAAAAATGAGAGAGAGAGAGAGAGGAAGAAGTTCCACCACCAAGAATAAACTTAAAATAGGGGGATAAATGAAAGGAAAATGTGGAGTAAATTTGATAGTATTTTCTAAACATACTGTCAGTCTTTCAAAAAAAAACTTTTCTTATAGCAAAAGGGTGACAAATTTTGTTCGCTCGCTCGCTTCAATCGCTTTCAACTTTCTTGGCAGAAATTTTGTTCTATATGCCATGCTTGGCCACTCTAAATTTTTGGCTCATCATGCCATTGACATAGCCAATTTGGATATACCAAAATTAAAGTCTGTGTACAAGTTTTCCAAATCTTTTCAGAATATAATTAAGACTTAAATCATTCTTGTTGGCTAAAGAAAATAATACAAGGAAAATCCTAATGGAATAGAAATCAACCTTGTTATAAATCATTCCTTAGAGGTAGCTATGTTTAAAGTATGAAAGTTGTTGTCAAAATTGCAGTCAGATCTGTCAGAATTATTCCTTTCATCAAAGCACTATAATCTTGATCATAATCATTATTGCTGTCATTATTATCATTAATATTGTCATTATCATCATTAGTCATGATTACAACACATTACCAATTAATAGTTATTTTTCATCACTGCTGTTTTCTTTGTTAGAATGTGATGATAATTCTTAATAATGATGATTTAACAATTACAATCGATGACACAGCTAGTACACTTACTGCTGTTGCTACAGTTACTGGTGACTGGTAGTTTTGACCATTAGTGTCATTAAATATACAGAACAATTGAAACATTTATAATTACTTATATAAAACAAATGGAAGTACAAAATACAAAATGCCTTGAAAAAGCCTTGAAAATGCCTTGAAATTTCAAGGCTCAAAATCCTCAAGGCCAAGGCCAAGGCCCTCTCAAGGCCAAGGCTTGAATGTTCAAGGCCAAGGCTTTGAAAAAATAGGCCTTAAGGCGCCTTAAGGCCAAGGCCGAGCATCAAGGCACTACAACACTGCACAATAGGCAGGTGTAGATTTGACTGTATATGGTAAATCAAAGGTGATGAAGAACATCCAAATCAACAAAACATAGTTCTGTAGTTTATTGTTGATCAACTATGTCAAGCAACACATAATTTACAATCCTATTTTTAAAAACCCCAAATACACTTTGGGGTGACTAATTGTGTGTTAAGATTCTTATATTTTCTATGGTTACCTAAAGACTTGAACCCATTTCTTCATGAGGATTTCATTGTATTGATCCTTCAGGTCTAATAGAAACTCTGTCAGTGGTGTCGTGTTGAAGCCATAGCTCTGTCAAGAAAAACAAAACCGGAAAGAAAAATAGAGACTATCAGAACAAAAAAGACATTGTTAGCAGTTGTATTTTTCTAAATTTGCGATAAGGTTTACAAAAAAGATCAAAAGACTTTATTTTCTTTTCTAAGAAAATAGGTACCAAAGGGTGGATATACTTACATTAACTGTCTGTACGAAGAGGACTACAAGATTCTTAATGCGCAGTAAGAGTGTTGCATCTGTGCAGTATGCCTGTCAAATAAACATCAGAAATTTCTTAATCTTAACTCACTGGAGACTGCTCCTGCATGTATGCGAGTTAGAGTCTATGTAAAACATGTGCTATAGTGAAATAATTAAGTCTCTAACAGGTCAAAAAGTGCAATTTTATTCAGAGCATTTATACTCACTGCATTCTATCCAGCTAAAAAAAACAAGAGATTGTATTTTTATTGATCAATATTTACTCCCTGTATGAGATCACAAGAATGAAATTCAAAAAAAAGAAAAGAAAGAAAATGAGAACTTACATCTTGATATCAAATGTATTACAATATCAAACTCTATTCGATAAAATCTTTTTAAAAAAATACATTGGTATCACTATGGCATGAGTAAACAAAGTAATTGATATAATAATAATTCAGTTCGTAACTGACTGCTAAGAAAGCAATGTTTGCTTATCAGCAACAAGGGAATCAACAGCTTTATGTCCTGTCCATGGGACCTAGTAATGAGGATAAATGATTTGACAAAGGGCACTAATGCATCGACTATGCCTTAAACCTAAATCAGAGTGCACGACCTCAGATCTATCAATTTTCACTCTCCCTGATTATAATTTGAAAATCTGAACCTGATGAACGATTGTGTCTTCCGAACTAGAATATTAAAATCTGACTTAAAGTCTGGCATGAGTGTGTAGTGAACATGTTCAAAACAAATGAGGTTGATTTGCCATTAAACAATCCCAATTATTATCATTAATTATGCATCTATTTCTCTCTGAATAGTTTCTTATCAGAAAAACGTTTGTGTAACTTACTGAATTATTTCTAAGTGTGCTTCCAATTTTCGATAATGCCGTGTTCCATAGATCATCTAAGTACTCTCGTGTTACTAAGCCTTCAGTGGTACTTAACACATGGTCTTCAAGAACAAAGAACCTGAAAAGAATAGCAATACAAAACAGAATGGTCATCCAATAACATACATATCAACAATTTTCAAAAATGATGAATTGCTTTGTCTAAAATTTGCTTCAGGCAGAATGAGAGGTATATCGCATCTTACTGAGTGCATAATCCATGATACTTGAATTATATCAATCAAATGGAAGTTAATGATCTTAAAAGGTGACAAATAATTAAGGTTCATCAGACACCTGGCAGATCAGTGCAACTGCATGTGAGACCGATCATGCCCGTCAGAAGGATGGAATAGAATTTTCTTCTATACAAGTCACAAAATAACAATATGGATCCAGGAACAAGCAGTGGGTCTTGAGCAGGTGCTTTTCAAAGAAATGTGGTATATTGGCTTTTAGGTAAATGAATGCTAAAAAAGACACTGAAACTTACCCTAGAATTTGATGAAAGTATCTCTTGTAGTGATCTAATGATTCATACTGAAAACAAAAGGAAAGGGAAAAATTACATCTTCTACATACCAGTTTCTAAATATACATGTGTACGTTAATCTGCCTAAAAATGTAGTTAGGACCATAGAAATTTATTCCAATAGGTAGAATTTTAAATTTGTAAATAATGCAAATCTTCAAGGTCAAGTCCACCTCAGAAAAATGTTGATTTGAATAAATAAAGAAAAATCAAACTGGCACAACGTTGAAAATTTCATCAAAATCGGATGTAAAATAAAGTTGTGACACTTTTGCTTATTTTTCACAAAACAGTGATATGCACAAGTCAGTGACATGCAAATGAGACATTTGATGATGTCCCTCACTCACTATTTATTGTGTTTTTTATTGTTTGAATTATACAATATTTTGACAATAAGGACTAACTTGACTGAGCCGTATATTATATGCCAATTCCACATGTTCAGGGAGGAATTAATCATTGTTTCATTGACAATGAGGACAAAATTAGAATATTTCATATAATAAAATACAAAAGAAATAGTGAGTGGATGATGTCATCAGTCTCCTCATTTGCATACCGACCAGGATGTGTATATAACTGTTTTGCATATCACTTTAAAATATCATAACTTTCACATCTGATTTTGATGAAATTTTCAGTGTTTATGCTTGTTAGATTTTTCTCCTTTTATTCAAATTAACTTTTGTTGGGGCGGACTTGTCCTTTAAGTTCCTGATATGATGCATCACCATATTGGGCAGATCTTGCTCACTCGCCACACGCTACAATTTGTGCGTTCCATAATATGGTAAATGCATCCAAATTGTATCCTTACCGTGACACCACTCATTCCTGTTCAACCTGAGAGATTGGTCGACTACAGAATACCCAACACCATGCGTTAATCACACTGTTTCTCTTTTAATTAATTTGATTACAAACTTTGTTTAAACACTAGTTTTCCTGGGATCCTGCGGGTAGTTCTTTTGATTAATCCTTATTCTTTCATACACTATAATAGGATTTGTAATTCAGATAAAGAGATTTTGAATTTTTATAAATCTTTCGCTGCACATGGCTAGCCTCAGAAAGAGTTGACAACCCACATGGAATAGTAGGCCTCTCATGACGATAGATGTTGGTTGCGTATGTATAGAGATTATAGAGCTGCCATCTTAGAGGGTGAAGCCATTGCCTTGCATGTGTTGGTGATCGCATCTCTGACAACTCTGTTTACATGCATGCCTATGTCCTCTGAGGGAGGGCGCTATGAGATCATGACATCACATGCATAAGGACTCATACAAAACACGCAAATTGATTACAAGATTCTGAAAGGGGAACAGACTTACCGTGTTACCCTGAGGCTGGATGGCAAGCTTAGACTGTTTGGTTCTTTGTTTACGGTAGTAACTCTCAAACACCTCCCTCTCACCAAGCACCGAGTAGATGTGAAGACACCGGTAGACCGGAGAAAAATCAACCTTGTCTTGTGGGCTCACCTCCTGAAGTGACCATGGCAATAACGGTAGAGGATAACAATTATAATGGTTATGGTGGTGGGGGTGGTGTTGATTATGATGATGGTGGAGGTGATGATTGTGGCAGTTTGGGGGTATGATGATGTTGATGATATTTGAGGGATGAAGCTGTGCCTGCTGCAGCTGATGATGATGATGGTGATGGTGATGATGATGATGATGTTAATAATATTAATGGTAATGATAATGCTAGTAGCATCAATGGTGGTGATATTTTGATGATGATGGTGGTGGTGGTGATAGCGGTGGTGATTGTTGATGATGATAGTGGTGATGGTGACGACGATGATGATGTTGGTAATAGTAGTGGTGATGATGCTGGCAGTAGCATTAATGATGGTGTTAGTTTGATAATGGTGGTGGTGATTGATGTGATGATGATGATGACGATAGTTGTAATGGCGATGATGATGTTGATAATGGAAGTGGTGATGTTGAGAATGTTAGTGGTGATGATGATGTTAGTATTATCAATGATGGTGATATTTCTATGATGATGGTGGTGATTGTTATGATGGTGATGATGGCGGTGATGGTGATATGTTGATGATGGTAGTGGTGAGGATGCTGGTAATAGCATCGATGGTGGTAATATTTTGATGATGATGGTGGTGATGTTGGAGGTGATTGTGTGATGGTGATGCTGTTGTTGATGAGACTGATGACTTTCAAAGAACATACATAATACACTTCATATCTCATTATGAAAATATAAATCATTCATCCAAGAGGTTATCATCAATATATTGTTAATAAATGGGCTTGATAAGAGAATGAGGACTAAAAAAAATCATGAAAATAAAATTTGCCATGGTAATCTGAAAGCAAATGAATTTGAGATGGCAAAATGACTTATATTTCTCATCTATATGGAGTGGTTAATTTGAGAACTACCATGCACTAGTGTAAACAAAAAAATCCAGAAGAATGGATCTAAAATGATTTAGTTTAAATATATTTTTGCCTGTTTTTAGGGGAGACAAAGTGATTATCAATTCTGAGTACCATACACGTACATCAACAAGATTTACAGGATTATGAGCCCACTTAGGCTCAGTACACTAAAATAAAGTAAAACAATTTTCTAGAATACTTTCAAATCAATTACTGGTATTATATACTTGGTATGTAAAGGAAATTAGAAATTTGAAGTGGACTTTATATTAAAATAGAAGGAAAGTCAGGATAGTCTGGGAGCGGTGATAGATCAACCTTGCTGGAAACGAACCAACTTTCATGTGCATGAGTGGAAAGAGCATACCATCACATTTAGTATATTTATGCTGCCTGGTCGCACATTCCAGGAGCCGGTATTATGGCTGTAGACAGAGGCCAAGGCCCCCAGGGCAACAGTTTTTTTTCACATACTTGAAAAATGTGTCTAAGTGTCATGTAGCTTGACTCTGGTCATTCACGTTAAACTCTTTTTTCTTTTCTGCTATAGGTAGGTTGATCCCGTCGGCTCCCAGACTTGTTACGCACTCTGCATGCAATCATTATCAATATAACCCTTTCATTGACTTTTTATGACTATTTTTTTTAAATTTCATTTTTCACTCAACAATTCCTGATAACTTAAATTCCTTTAGAAAAAATCACACAGCTGAATACGATAAAAAGGTTCTGCTTTTACTGAATGTTCCAAAGGATTTGAACTTCCCAATACTGGAAGGGTAAACTTACAAAATCGAATGATATCCGCCGCGAGGCCATCCTTCGTGGCCGCGCAGCGAACTTTGCGAATTCTGCCCGGATCTTCAAATCCTGTAATAATACCTAAACATGTGTGAGACAATGACATATACTCTGCAATTGTAAGATGTTTTTGTTCAAAGTGCATGCCATGCATTTCCATAAGTAAGCTCAGTTCTGTTCAATCGAAATACGGTTTTATTTGATCTTCCTTAGGTGACTACTTCATGCAGCATGCTTAACCCCTATCGCGCCATGGATGGCAAATCCTGACCAAATATCTGAGGATTTTAACATTTTTCTTTTCTAAAATTCTTTGTCAATCGTAAATTATTTGCACACAGCCTGCTTGACTTCCCTCCTACACACAGCATTGCGGTGCTGACATGGTTATGTTACAGATGTCATCATCTGAACTATTTTGTCAAAAAATGTGTTGTCAAAGTTTAATACTTGACAGTACTATTATGATCAATGAATCAAACAAAAGTGGTCTTGATGGTATAATTTGATTCATAAATAAATATCTGTTTGAATATACAGTAGAAACTAAAAAATTTCAATATGTAAAGAAGAAACAAAACAAAAATGGTATGAATGATGATCCAATTAGTGAGGTGAAGGAAGCGTATGTTATTGACAAAGAAACCGAAAAATATTGTCAAAGATGAAAAATTTCAGGGTTTGGGAATGGCTGAAATAAAAACTAGATTCGTAATGGAAAGGCTATATCATGCACATGACAAAGTGTAGTTTGTATATTGATTTTCATGAGAAGTTCTCTGGAATGAGGTAATTATGTACATGCATGGAACAGGCACAGTTCTACATTATTGAAGGGAATATTTCCAGTACAAAAGCAATAGTATCACTAGTTTTCTCATTTTCACTTGACCTTTAGTGCACATGAATCACTGTTTGAGCAAGCTCATGCAAAACTTTAAAAGTTTATCACTAATATTCTTTTATATATCCAACTTTGATGGAAGCTTCGGTGATTAGCTTGTTTTATTTTTCCCTTTATATTAAAATCAACTTATAGTTTGAATGGACTTGACCTTTGGAGAAAACATTTGCATGAATCTTCGTGACACCATCTAAGGCCAAGTAAAAAAAGAAAGTAGTTGATCGTCCGGGTTTTTTGAGAGCGGTGATGAGGGAAGTCCTTACTATTTGCTATCTTACTATTTTTTTTAAAAACAAGGAGGCATTTTCTCGGCCCATTTTTTACAAGAAGTGATGAGGGAGGTCCTTACTCTTTACTATTTTTTTTGCTATTTTTTATTCATATGGTTGTCAGGCCATGTCAAGCTCGAAATATGTGATCGATGCATGGTCAATATTAATAATAAATGAGTAGAAATGTATATATATATATATACAATTGATTGGAAATCTATGGAAAATGTATTATGCAATAAAAATCTATCGATGTATTTATACTGATGTGTACCGGTACTGTATTGTAAAACAAAACGTTCATGTCAAGTAAATGATTTAAACATTATTCTATATTAATATATATATATATTGTAAAGGTAAAAAATGCATGGGGGTGTGGTCATTTTTATTACCATGGAGCCATGTTTAGTTTTCCAGAGCCAATCTCTTTTTTAGTTCTGGGCATGGTTTCGCATAGCAGTTTTCCAGCTACTTGTATATTCATTAACATGTTGTTTAATACTGTGCAATTTTTATTCATTTTTTAATTGATGTCAAATGTTAAATGATGATTGAATTAATTGATAATTGTTCACATATTTATTATTTCATGTTTGTAACTGTGTTGTTAGATATATTTACTAACTTATTTTTACAATTTTCCATCAAATTGAATAGCTCAAGGAAGAATAAAGATTATCAAATTTGAACAGAATTGGCACTTCTTGGAATCCCATTAATTATTTTCAATCTTGATAAAGAATAACCAAGTTGAAATTATTTTTTTTAATATTCAATGCACTGCCTGCTGACGTTAGAAAACTCAATTGATTTCACAAATTCACATGTTGCGCCAGCACAGTCAATAACAATAACATCCCAGCACACAAGTCATGCATTACCCAACAGAGTCACAACAAGCAGTCAATCACCGTTACACACATCGAAGTACAGGTGCTATCACTCACCAAAAAACCCGCCGAAATACAAATTTACATCATCAAAATTGATTTTTCTGCGCCATATTTCCAAAGCAGGCGACAGATTAGTTCAGATTCAGGAAGCGGGGTCCCCGAAAATGCACTAAAAATGAAGAAATCTGTGATCTTCCCCGGATCTTCCCCGAGTTTGCAAACTTTATTTTCTTGCTAATTTATGATGGTATCTTCAAATTTCCAATAGAAAACCAAATCAGATTTTTTTTTTCTTTCCTGCAGTTACGGCAATATCGGACTTTGCTTGTTTTTGAAGTTGCGAGAGAGATCCCAAACCACATGAGAGCAAATCGCTCGCCAATTTTGTGATTTTTTTCGCTATTCAGCAGCCATAAAAATAGTAAATATCAAGAAAATTGATGCTGCAATGAAAAAGGGAACATCAAAAAAGGAACATCCCAATTTTTTTTTTTTTTTTTTTTTTTAGCCAATTTTTGAAAATAGTAAATATCAAAAATTTCCATGCGGCGGCCAAAATAGATGCGCGCGAGGACGATCAACTACTTTCTTTTTTTACTTGGCCTAATGGTGCCAAGAGAATGTATAAAAATAAAATCAAGATCAGTTTCTTACTTCTTCCTCCTCAAACATGAAGTCCCCTACAGAATCCTTATCTGCCTCTGTGAGCGGCGACTCGGCTTTGACTGTACGATGTCTGGCTTTCATGAACGCCGACGTCTCCAGGGTACTTCTCTTTTGAACCTGTGAAAAGTGAATAGAGAAGAGAGTTTAAAGTTAATACGGGCCAAGTAGTTGCAGCATGTGTTAATAGTTCCAGTGAGCTTCAGTGAGCAGCAACTTGGCTTTGACTGTACATGTCTGACTTTCATGGAGGCTGACGTCTTAAAGGTACTTCTCTTTCAAACCTTTGAAAGCCAACAGAAAAAGTCTTTAATAAACTTAATTATATCAAGAGGTGGCATTCATAGCAGTGGTTAATTTACCCCCAGGCCAACTTAGATCACACTCTTACTGAGAGTCATCTGCAACCTCATTCATCATGAACAAATTCATGAGGATAAAACCCCAACAGATCCACATGTTGTAAATTATGCAAACTAATCTTTATAAAAAATAATAAAATCCTTGCTGAAGAGCCAGCAGAATGAAGGTATCAAAACAGATATGTGTAAATGTCATGATTTTCTTGCTATTTCTCAGTTATAACAATTTCTTTTTTTTTACCAGGATCATTATAAGGCACATGATTTTTATTCATTCTTACAGTCATTTGGATTGCCATTTCCTTGAATTCAGTTTGAATATATGTTTGAAATTGTTCTGGAATTTACATTTATTGTTTAGGATCCGATGACCAGGGTAATAATACTTCTGTAAAGCGCTTACAAATGTCGTTTTGATGTGTTAAGCGCAGGGTAGGAAATCATTTTTTTTTTTAGGGGCTACTTTTTTTTTACATTGGGGCTACCACTGAATATCTTGGGGCTATTTTCTAATTCATGGGGCTACTTTTTTTTATGGCATATCAGCAATTACCTTTTGACATTCCGAGACTCGCTGTGACGCCTAAAAGCTCAAAACATATTTGGTGGGGGAAATGCCCTAAAGGCCTTACAATAATCAACAGCGATCCCACCAGAGTTGCCTTCAGCTTCACACACTTGAGCCAATCAAGGTCCCAAGACTTTATTGGCTTATTCAAACATTTTAAGAAATCAGATTTCAATGTGTTTTGACACCCTCATTCCACATCCCCTTTACAACCACACACACATGGGCTTATTTATTTTTCATCTTTAATGAACCACGAACAATGAACCCCCCCCCAAAAAAAAAAACAATCTAAATAAAATTAATGAATAAAGTAAACATGTAAGAGATGGAGAAAGGGAGAATTCAGATCAAATAATAATTTTAGAATTTTTTTTTTTTTTTCATGGTTAGAGTTACGGGTGTGGGTGAGTGTTTGTGTGTGAATTTGACTGTGAGGTGCCCTTGGATTGCATATAAATTATGTTAAAGAAATGAAATCAATATCTAACTCAGTCTTTTCAAATTCCAGCACATAACCGGCTATGTACATGTATTGTAGGTTCATGTACCTGAAGTTTTTCACAAGTTATTTGGAAACGCAGTTCTCCACAGAAAATGCCTTTCATTCTGGGAGAGTCTAAATTTGGTGAAAATGTATTCATTAATAACTTAAACATTAATCACAAAGAAGAAATCATAAAGTTTTTTTTAACAGTTTTCAAAAATTAACATGAAATCTAAACTCTATCTGAAACAGAAAATCACCATCACTTAGGCCATTACTGATAGAATTCTCACCCAGAGCTCTGGCACAGAACAAGAGCTCAAACTGGCTAGCTAACAGCATGCAAGTACCACACTCAAGTGCACGGCATCCTCCCTTTTTTTTTTTTAGATTGAGCCTTGTTTGATGATTTGTTGTCTAATATTTACCCCTCTTCAAGAAAGAAATTAAAAAGCTATAATT
The DNA here is from genome assembly GCF_018143015.1 of Lytechinus variegatus. Classification (NCBI taxonomy): domain Eukaryota; kingdom Metazoa; phylum Echinodermata; class Echinoidea; order Temnopleuroida; family Toxopneustidae; genus Lytechinus; species Lytechinus variegatus. The sequence continues at coordinate 14,683,434 of NC_054751.1, forward strand.
CACAACTATACGCGAAGTGATTTTGGATTATTAAGGCTCCGTTTTGACATGCAAAGTCAGCCACTGTGAGGATAACAGACTCGCACATCGTATGTGCTGTGAACAGGGATTTATTTCCTGAGCAATTCGAATTACTATATCACAGAAGTGTGATATCATGAATGGGAAATGTGTGCATTAGATATTGCACATTGTGAAGTATGGAAAAACCATGGTATTGAAAAAGAGACGCACTTGGCAATTTGAAACTGTGCTTATTGTAAATTGAAAGTTACTTGATTTTACATGTAGCTTCCTAGATATTTAAATTACATGTACGATATGGCTTCGCTGCTTATCCATCTCGCACTCCGACTCGATGATGTCGATAATCAGAGCTGTCACCAGCTGATCGCTTACAATTTTGTGCATGTGGTCTCGTTACCAGCTGTGCAGTCTAATCGTGCACGCGTACCGAACGCGTGCCATGCGGCAAGTGCGTCAACAATTCTAAAAACCCTGTGCTAAAGACTATGCATACTCCGCATCCCATAATGCATTGCGCGTTTATTTACAATCGCGAAGCTTTCAGTGTTGCGGAAGGCTCGGATATTGCATCGACGTACCTTCCAACTTAAAAGCTGGCAAGGGCGATATAAAAGATGCGCTTGCTCCGCCGCCAGAGAACCTTAAATGTGTGAAGTAGTTTTTATATTGTCGATGGTATTTTATTGGGGCGATTCTAAAATAAATAGTCGCCCCAAAGCATTGGGTTTTGAGAATTTTTAGGGGCGATTCGGGCTGTCATGGGGGCGAAATCGCCCGTCGCCCCCGTGTAATTCCGACGCTGGTTAAGCGCTATGTAAATGCGGAATATTATTATTATATTTATAAGATTTGGAATGGCTTAATATGAGACTATGATGATGCTATGTAAGAGGGATGGGAGGTATTGTATGAGTATTTATCAAAGTATTAAAGAAGGTGGGGGGGGGAGGAACAAATGGTTTCTTTGCCCTGCATTCATCTTGTGGCAACCCATAGATACACTGACAATGAAATGGAAAATAAACGTACATTTACATAATAAAAAAATGATTATAATATCAGAGTCAGTTTGGGGTTAGCTGAAAAGTATTTCTATATGCCCTTTTTTCTTTTTATGAGGATAAGCACTTAATACTTTGTCAAAGAATGGTCTACAACTATTTAGGTTTGCTTGATATAGCAATCTCTAAAATACAACTCTGTGAAAAAAATGATGGTGCACAAACATAAAGACCAGAATATCAATGAAAATTTTGAAAAAAACATGTATGTTTCATCATCTGCATAAGATAAGGTGCTGTAATTAGGGGGAAAAAACACCAACAATGGGCTAATTTCCAGCCGATTTAATGAAAATAATCATTTAAGGATTTTATGGATAATCAGAACATCATTGTCAGTGCTTATCTAAATGCACTTGAAGTTACCATGACGCATTTAGTAAAAATGACCTCTTCTTCTTATAAACGTGTATTATACATGTAAAACCACAAACTAGCTTATTGATAAGCCATATATAGGATTAGAAAAAAATAAATTAAATTTTGGAATGTTATTCTAATGTATTGGAATGTGATGTGTGTAATTTTATGTACCACATTCTATGAAATCATTCGAAACAATGACACCCCTACATGTACATGAAATTCTCAATTAAATGTATTATTCAGAAGTAAAGAAGGATGAATGTCTGTGAAGTTTGACACACACATATATGAAAGTACGAGACCAATGATAGACCTCTCCCCAATCCTGTAATTCTTTAAACCTCAGTCAACAAATATGTATAGAAAATGATAAAGAGGATCAATATTTGCTAAGTCCCTATTCATATTTATAAATAAGCTGTTTGTAGGGTAAACATCATTTCTTCAAATACTCAAGATGATTTGCAGATTTTCTGGGTGTTCTATTTATAGAAGTAAATTGGAAGTCACCAATTTATAAAAATGAATGACTTCTACAGCATTACTATTCTCGTGTCGTATCTAGTGAACGAAGCAAAGGATTATGAGACATTCAAAGGCGCATTTTGGGAGGAGCCAGCCAACCTGGGTCACCTAGAAGGGCGAGCACACAGAAATGTGACCCGCAGGTCTCTCCTCTCCTAAATAGACAAATAATGGATATAAGACAGAATTTGTATTTTATAACCAACTGATAAGTCAGTAAAATGGCAAATGGTCTCAATGGCAATAAGACCATGGTAATGGCAGACAAGTTGGTTGGAGATTAGTCCATATATGTAGGATGAGACCAAGTAAAAAATAGACAAGTAGGTATGGACCAAGTGGCAGATCCAGACTACATGTACTTGAATACAGAATTATAATAACAGGTACCCAGTGATAATTAAAAAGGTAAAAGTAACTGCAGCAAATAATATTTCATGAGAAAGTCTTTTAAATCAAGGTTTAATTGTCACCTTATTAGATCTGGTACAATAATGTTAACTTATCTTTGTGAAATCATGAAATCTTAGCTAAAAACTCAATACTTTTTATGATCACTGACACAGAAAAGCATATGTGGGACAGTGCATTAATACTGATTAGAAAAATACCCGACATTTGATGGGATTCCTCGCTTATTTTGCTCATTTCTCAGCAATTACGCATTTTCCTTCCAGAGCCATTTGGCAAATTTAAAAACAAAATTATACATACAAACACCTGGGGTGTAATTTCATTGGATTCTGTTCAAACTCATATTGAGAATGTTGCCAAAACTGGTATTTATCTTTAAACAATGAGAACCTGTTACCTGCTTCATGGCTTCCTCCCCAATCCAGTCGGAATGCTTGCGGATACTCTCCAGGAAGTCTTTGAGGTCACTCATGGAAGCTTCCTTGATGTTCTGTCTTATCATAGGAATGTTGTCTGCCATCCGTTCACAGAATCGATACCGCCTTACCCTCGGCAGGTAGGTGTGTTCTAGTTGCTCTAGTGTCTTCAGAGCAGGATAGTACCTATCAAAAAGAACACAAAGGGAATATTCTTACTGTGTCAGGTTTAGGCAAAGTTATCCTCCATTTCTTGGTTGCCATGGTAATCTGACAATAGATAATCATTTAATTTAGGAAATAAATCATAACTATTGAATATTAAATAGTCTGTACACTACAAGCGAAGTGGCAGCTGTCACTTTTCAACATTCCTACATGTAGGTTGCCATAGCACTTTGAAGACAAATATTCTGCCATTATATCATCATCATCATGGCTGAAATACCAAGGATATAGGAAGTGGACTATCAAAAGAGATTAATTACATATTTTCTATCAAGCAAATATGCAATCTCAGTTATAATATTTCTCATTACCACAATTCTCTGCCTGAAGGCATTGTACCTATTGACCTAAACAAATGACTACAACATACACATAAACATGGAGGCAAGTTGAGATGCGCTCTGGACTTTGAACCACAAGGTCTTGGGTTCAAACCCTTCTGTAGCACTGGCATCCTTTGGCAAGGACCAAATATATATTTGCCACTTTCCATCTAGGTGTAGTAAATGGGCATTGGTAGGAAGAAATTCCTTGAAAATTGAATGCTCGATCACCTGATCATGGTGGCCATGCTATAGCTGGGTGACTGATATGTACAGCTTTGAGACATACTATTAAGCACTATAAAAATGTTGCATATCATTATTGTCGTTATCAGAATGGACACAAGTACACAGTGATGAATGAAATAATTTTTAATGCCATCCAAATAAGTAAGTTCAGTGAAGAAAACATTTTAGTTGACATGACAATTTGATATGAAAAATTCCATGAATGACTCAATTCTAATTGAGAAAGGAAGCTCATCATTAAGAGCTATCTCTACATTCACATAGAAAGTTTAAAGGAGAATGAAACCTTTGGAACGAGATAGCTTGTGTGAACACAGAAAAATCTTAGAAACAGATCAACGAAATTTGAGAAAAATCAGACAAATATTGAGAAAGTTATGAGCATTTGAATATTGCGATCACTAATGCTATGGAGATCCTCACATTGGCAATGCGACAAAGATATGTGATGTCAGTTTTGAACAACTTTCCCATTACTTTAGTATATATTTCACTTAAACTGCCTCTTTTATCACATCCATCAGTGGACCAAGTGTGCTTTCTAAAGGAGGGCATGTAATACAGAGTTTTAAAGAGGTACATCATGGATAAAGTGTTTGTACCACCATAAGAAAAAGCAAAAAGTGACATTTTGGGGGTATTTAATAGTCCATCAAAGGGAAAATTGTTCACATGTGACATCACATATCCTTGTTGCATTGCCAATGGGAGGATCTCCACGGCATTAGTGACTGCAATATTCAAATGCTCATAATTTTCTCATTATCTGTCTGATTTTTCTCAAACTTTCTTTGTTCCTTTTCTTTGGTTTTTCTGTTTTGACACAAGCCTAGTTGTACCAAAGGTTTCATTCCCTTTTAAACACTGCCCCTTTTAATACGCCACAGTCACAACCACGAAACTCCAGGCTGATCAGAGATACTATTTTACATTCAATGGCATACATGTATACCACTTGGTTTGGAGTCGGTTTTGTCGGTGTGAAGGTAGCATCAATAACATGCTTGTCATTGGCCAGGATACAAGAAATAATTGGTTAAGGAATGACAAGCAAACCACTCCGTATCAAAATACAATGACATGGAGACTGACAATGAATGTACAATCTCAGTATTGACACTCACCTCTTGCTTTCTATTTGATCATTCAGTTTGCAGTACATCTCTAGAACTGCAAGAAAAAGAAAAGAAAAGAGAAATGTACCCACAATGCCACTTGAATATAATTCATGAATATGTAATGTAAAGTAGGTGAGCTTGTACTTCAAATGTACAAGATGAGACAACAAATTTGTAATACCAGTGCTCTTGGGCAACTCCCTCAAATGTAGAATTTCTCTAGTAATTTAGAATTTATCCTCAAAGTTGTTGCCTTTGGGTAAAACTTGGGGAGACAAAGAAGTGGAAGGTGGTTAGAAAAAAAAAGTTGTAGCACGATTCTATGCAGGAAGTTGTACTCCCTGGGGAGTTGATAACTTACATAGCTTTAAAACAGGGATGACAAATTTTCAATAATTTTGCAGTATTCTGAGGGACGCAAAATATTGTTTTCTGCAGAAAATCAACATTTCCAAAGATTGCATGCCAATAAGGCCTAATGCTGATATCATTAATCAAACCCAGTGGTATACTGCGAAAAATACTTTTACAGATAAGGAATAACTTTTAATCAATATTAATTCTTCTTTATGATGCAAACAATGATACACTGTAGATTACAATATCACAAAAATAAATTAATAACATATGGCATTTTCCATGTTACTTCACACAGGGTAAACATGCCCAGCAATAGCCAGCATGTTTACAGACACACATGTTGCATACTGTATCGATGATTTGCGTATCACAAACACATTCATTTTCATAAAGTGCATGGTAACAAAGTATTAATACTGGAGATTTATTTTACTTTTTTAGAAATGATCATTATCAATACAATTGCAGATGACTGGTATGTTTATGGGATGTGTCTGTATGTATCAAAAGCAGTAAACTGCAGTAATATACGATAATGAAATGTGCCTTAAATCTGAACATTTTTTTGATTGCCAGAAATTTTGAATGTGACTGTAGGATGTTTCTGAACGCTCCGACTGACGTTTCTTCATCGACTACAACATGTAATAAACGTCTCATGTCTGAACAGTGTGTTATCATCTTTGGAAAACCAGTGACATTTATAGGGGAGGGAAGAATGAGTCAGAGAATGAGAGAGAGAGATCTATACATGTAGTTTGTGATATTAACCGACAGTGATTAGTCTGCTTCACAGGAGGCTCTCCGGATAATGAGTCATCATACGTCAAAAGAAATGCCCAATAGACCAAAACACATGGCATTGGTTTGATTTTACAAATTACATGTACATTTATATCTCAGAGTTCAGGTAACCAGGGCTCTGTGACACAGGGTACAATAAAAATTTGATCACAAGTTTTGTACAAGGTTTAAGTCATGCATACATACTTACATTATTGTTCAATATTGGACTGATTATTTTATCTTTCATGTCACCCCCCCCTATGTACCAATCAGTAAATAATTCCACAATTACTTGCGATTGAAAAATAAAAGTAACAAATCTTTTTATTACAATTTGGGCCTGATGGAAGTTTTCATACACTAACTTTCCAAAATTCAATATCTTAATACTAGGCTGAATATCAATTGAAGATACATGTATGTGGATTTCTATTATTCCAAAATCATTATCAGAGCATTCTAGAACATGACTGACACAATAACTTTTTTTTTAATATCATGACTTTCAGGAGGATTTTTTTTTTTTTTTTAAATCCATGACTCGAATGTGCCAAATACCAAGTTTTTATGCTGACACACATGAAAACACAAATTCACAAGGTTGGCCCAAGCAGTAATCTGTACTCCTGAAATTTACTAGAAATTCTTAATGCAGAACACACTATCGAATCCATTTAATTAGCCGATCATTTCAAGACAGTCTCTTCTAACATGAACATTGCTTATCTTTCACTGTTATTTAATCATATCAATTACAGCTAGCTGGCAAAAGACAGAAATATAAGCTACTCAGCACGACTAATTATGATTTCCTGGCAATATATCAAACATAAAGGAAAGAGAATTTAAAGGCTTCTCACACTGACTGTATCACATACATGTTTCAATCTACATGTATAAAGTGTAAAGTTTCTATTTAAGCCAAGCTTGATGTGCTCTATTTCATTTTCTATATTGATATCTGATAAATTAGGTCTTGTCCCCTTTTGGAAGCAGTAATGTATACATGAAGCCTTGAATGTCAGGGGGGAAAAACAGCGAGCATCGAGCACTGACCCCAAAAAAGACTTATGAAAATATCAAACTCACAGTTTTGCTATTGACTTCGATACTACCAAAATATTCAGTAACCACTGGATTCTGAAAAGCCATACAATACCTGGTCTAACAGATGTTTGTTCACTCATGCATGATGTACACTTTACAGATCAATCTCACACAGGTCATGCAATTTTGGACTGAGGTGGATAGATTTGTATTGTACATGTAAATACTGGAATAGCAGGAAATATCTTTGATATCCATAAGCTGGATGGAGCTTGTATGTACGCACGCAATTCCTCTCACACACACAACCTTTGAGGCCGAGGAAAAGAACTCCATGACACAATAACCAGTATATGGGGCCATACTAAAATGCAAGGTACTCCATGTATACACACACATACAAAATAGAAAGTGTGGAACTTTGTGCGTGCTTGATTTTTTTGAATACTTTTGTTTCCGGTGGTCTAAAAAGAGCAAGTGGAAGCTGTATCCACCACTGATATTGATGGGAAATATGCAAAATAACCTGCCATTTTTTTTTTGGGGGGGGCAATGTTAAACTGGATCAGATATCAGGGTGGCAATCTGTTTTTCATCAGCACCCTCATATTACGCTATAAAAACTTGCAAGATCACATTTAGAAGGCAGTTTACTATTCTCAAAACTGGGCATGTCTAACAAAGGCAGCATTCATAATAAAAGTCAGCTAAGTTTATAAAAAATAATAGTAATGAATACAAAGTATGATAATTAACATGGTGCCATCTATCGAGAATTAATCTATTCCAATGGACGCTTTTATTATCACCCTGGCTTCAGCTGGAGATGCATTCCAGCGCTCAGTGCATTTATAACTATCTAGTATACTGTCATACAAAGTATGAGTTGTTGCAAACATAAAGGAAGCAGGGTGCTCTCCTTTTCTGTTTCCTTATTTACATTTGTGTACAAATATGTTAATTAGAGGTAAAATTACTTCCTGGTCCCACATGTACAAAGATTTGTCTGGTGCTTTCATTTCAAAAGAAATGAAACTGTTAGAATGCATGTAGTATTGCTTGACGATTGTCACAGAATGTAAAGAACAGTGTGCTTTTCTCAAAAGTGCCAGTGGGGTTATACATGTACAGGGCATAGGAATAGCCAACAATTGCAGAAAAATAAGGAGATATGTTGCAAAAAGGCTTTGTCAAACAAATGCTCCTTTCATCATAGAAACGATCCATTCTACTCAGCTGCTTTTATAATCAATGAGGCCTGGTGTTTTGAGATCAACTCGCATTCGTGTAGCATATGGTGCACAAGCTTTCTTTGCCTCAGCACCTTCTCTCTGGAATAATTCGCCGTTAAATATAAGAATTACGGTATACAATCACTGGAGACCTTCAAATCCAAACTGAAATCTTATCTTTTCTAACAGTATTAGTTATTGGCACTTTGACACTCATCCAAACTTTCTCATTCTTTCTTTTCTTGCGCGCCTCAGAATAGAATATTTCCAAATAGATGGCGCTATATAAATGCCTATTACTATTATCATTAAATTGAGTGTTGCTATATCAGGGCATGGACCTATGAAGAGGTTCATGAACATTCCTCGCTCAGATAATGAATTCACTAAACAGGTGACTGTAATTGCCATCTGACAACATTGTCTTCATACTTGTCTACTTTGGTCCTATGATCGTTACCGTGAGAAGGGCCTATAGCAGTTCGTGACTGAAACTTTATATTTCACAGATTGTATGCGCAGTTGATAACAAATCACTTAATCACAGAAAATCAATGTGGAGTTCTTGTTTACCTCTGGTAATCTTACCGCCCTTTCACACGGTATAAAAATCGTAATTTGAATGATGATTTCAGTGAAAATAATTCTGACAAATTTTCAGCACATGTGAAACCTAATTAGAATCACGAATTCAAATTCTACTCCAGAGGTAAATTCCACTTAAGTTTCACTCAAATTACGTTACAAATTTTAGGTCTGAAAGGCTTGATCTCATAAACATATGGGGGCAGAGCTTACTGTATGTAATGTTCTTATTAAGATGCACATAACCAGGTGACAGTGACTATCATTGGATCAAACAAATGTTCGCATTATTCGTCCGTCTCTTCATATGTCCATGATCAGGGAATCCACTCTAAGAATTTTAGGTCAGAAGATTTTAGATTTTGGTAAAATGACCTTTTTCCTCACATTCTCAGATGAAAACTCGCTTTAATATAGAATGTTATTATCATCCACTCTCAACTTTACGATGGCTTACCTGGCAGGCATGTCTGAAGATGGTCAACTGTTGCAGTGATGTTCCGTAACATACTTCTTGTGGTTTGCAATTCTTCCGCTTTCTCAATAACGGGATTACCAGATTTCTGCAACGCTTGATTGGTTTGTAACACCCCATCCTGAAAAAAAGAGAAAATAAATCAGATAATCATCAAACATGAAAGTTTTAAAGGACTAGAGAAGCAAAAGGACATCAAACCTCCTCATAAATTTGCAATAACTAAAAACATATATTTGGAGGAATCTTCTCTTCTTTTGTGTGTATTCAAGAATAAATTTAATTTTCCCATTCATTCTTAAATAGCCCTTTTCAACTGTTTCTCTACCATAATTATAATTAGTGTCAGTGATCATACTGTAGCCGGATTGAATGCATTTTTTCCCTTTCCCTCTCTTTTAAAGAAAAAGGAGGGTTGGGGTCTCGCAACAAGTCAACAAAGTCATCATGATGTAAAGAATCGTCAAAAGTCTAGTCGCCACCCCAGCTGCATCACATTTCCTGTATGCCTCGTCTGAACCAACCAGAGGACATCCCCTAAAATTCAACAAAGGCATTTGTAGAATACTCCCCTACCAACACAGCTTTTTCCAAGTACCATCTGCTTTTGGAATGTCCTGCCTGCAAAAGTGGTTTTGGCTCCGTCAACAGAGTCTTTCAGGAGCCACCTAGAACAACTCGTTCTCCATTAATTCTCCAGTCGAGATGCATCATTTTATTTGCACTGTATACTTTTGTTCAACTGCACCAAATGTCATGTGTTTTTGTGATTGCTGTCTCATTCAAGTACGAATGTACCAGTACTCTCAAAAGAGGACTGTACTCAATAGAAGATGATGACAATTGTCAGGGGGCAGTCTGTCATCCCACCAGAAGGTAATGCATGTAGTGTATGTCATTCGTTCTTTATTCCCAAATACATAAAAAGTCCTTTCAACAGTCCAATACTACCACAGTCCACAAAGTATTACCAAAAGACTTAATGAACATCCATATAACACCGCGCTAAGCTACATATCATAATAGTTTTCATTGTCATCAAAATCCCTAAAATGTCATCATCATCATTACCACCACCACTAGCACCAATACCACCATCATCATCATAACCACTATAATCATCATCTACTTTACCAACCTTTAGTTTCTTTGCATGTGCCCTGACATGAAGAAGCTCCCCCACACTATCTACGAACCCCTGGTAATGGAAATTACACATCCTCTCGATATCCCTATCATGGTCCGCGATGCGAGCTTTGAGATGCTCTCCAAACTCTTGCTGTCCTTTGCCATCTTGGATAGCTCTGAAAGAAATAACAATAAAAAAATATATTATTATTTATTATTATTATTATTATTTATTTGAAGGAATGCCCTAGACAAAAGCAAGAGCATGCCTCCACATTCCTATTAATGGCATGTGTACTCGCCAGGCTCCAGCACCTAATACATAACAATCATAGAGACAACAAATAGTAAAATTACAGGAAACTCGCCTCCTTTGATGAAGAAAAAGAAGAGAAATTAAGAACTGAATAGTAATAATAATTCCAAAAATATAGTAAAGATATTGATATTTTTAGATTTTTATATGCCCCCAACAGTTTTGCTAAAGAGGAATTTAAAAAAAATTAAATAAAAATCCAATGTACCAAATGGATATAACAGATCATACAGCCTGTACTACTTGAGCATTATTCTGAAATATTAATTGAAAAAGAAGATTTAATTATACATTAAATCCTTACAGACAGATAATTGAATCAAATCACAATAAAGAAAACACAATTGTTGGATGCACATCATAGAATGAAATATGCAAAGTACATGTAATTATTTAGGTAATATGGCAGCATATCAAACTACAGGAAAAGTGTAATGGCAAAAATTAATTTAGTATACTATTAACATTTAATAAAAATAAAAAACAAATAATGCACAGGTAAGTGTAATACTAGTAATTGCTTCAGCACACTTAAGGGTATTACAATTGTGCAAGAAGTAAAAGGCTTATTATAAATACCAGAGATGCCTGCATAGCCCACTAGCATCACAAATCTAAAATTGTGAATTATTTGTTTTATAAATGAAAAAAGGTCAGCAATGTAAATGTATGCCAGAAGAAATTGATGAATTTTTAGATTCCCAAGTCAACGAAGTATTAAAGGGCTGCAAATTCCCTTTAAGACAATACCGGTACTGCTGTAGCGTAAAAAAACAAACATTCTTTTGCAGGATTCAACTCACCTGTTCGGAATAATAATAGAGCGAGATACAACTTTCTATTTCAGACAGGCATAGCAAATTTAAGACCTCAAAAACTTGAATACTTGTACCTGTAAACCTATTAAAATGGGGTATTTTTCATACAGAATACGTGATGTGAAGTCATGTGCCATATGGAATGAATTATCTGACAAAGGGTGAACAAATCCATGTTTAATCACAAAAAATATCATTTGAACACTAAGTAATAAATGAGACAAACATCTATACTAATACATTAAAAGTGAGAATACAAATAAAAGAAAACAAATGGCAAAGAGTTTACCCACGAATGTTAAGCATAAAAATCCATTCCTCGGCATGGAGTATATAATCAGGATGCGTAATGTGCTTAAACGCACTGGTTATCCAATATTTCAGGTTCGCTAGCATACTGTCATGGAAAATTCCAAAATTCCATCAGAAACACAGAATGCAATGCTGAAACAGTAATCTCTCTGAATGTTTTCAAGTTAGCAGATGCAAGTCTTGCACGCTCACACAATTGGTTTGTGAATGATTTTGGATGGATCCAAGAAATCAAGCAAGGCTTTCATTATCTGTCAATCTGTCAAATAACAATTTTGTTTTGGCTTGACTCAATGTTTACTCGACAATCAACAATGGCTGAAAGGAGGAAGGGTTAGAAATAACACAAATAAAAACCTCACAAGACATTAAGAACATACAAGTCTTTGAATCACTCTTTGGCCTTTTGCCCTGATTTTCCAGTGATAAGTAAAGCTCATGCCATTTTTAATCAGATGCATTTAAGCTAATGCATATGATTAGTCGTTTCTTTGGAATGAACTTTAATAGTTATGATTTGATCTCAAAATAATATCTGTCCAGTATTTCCTCAGTATGAAATCAGACGATTCCAGCAACAGCTGCATAGTAGTATTGAAAAATGATACATTGATTGAATTTATTCATAATAAAAAGAAAAACCAGCAGGGGTCTCGATCTACACTGATTTTATGTTCATTGTGACAATGTCAAAAACTTCATTAAATTGCAAATGCAAGGCAGAAGACAAACCCTACTCTACCTACCTGGCCTCTAGAATACCTGGCACATATTTACAATTGTTTCTCACCATATTAAAACCGATACGAGTACTAGTAGTACCTCACTTACAAATATGATGATCAGTTCATTCACACCAAGGCCAGGAGTCAGGCCAAATGCCGGGCTACAAATGACACAAGCCCAGGATTGCAATCGATAAATACAGGATTCAGGAATACTGAAATGAGTGAAAGGTTAGATGTACATACCGCACTAGCAGGGAAGCAGCTGTGCTGTAAATAACAGTTGGACAGTACAGCATTTTCCTTCAATAAGCACCCACCAAAAAATTCATATATCAAACATTGCATTCACGAGACACAAGACAGTATCATTCGTGCAGTACAGCAATATACAGTCTTATACTAGCGCCTGCGCCTGTGAACCTCGCTCAGCTAGCTGGTAGTAATGTGCAGTGCAATTCCCCTTAGCCCCACACACGTAAATTAATAACATTCGCTGAGCTGAGTCACAGTTTTTATCCAACACTTCCGCCGATCCACCTAAATTTATTTCAACACCATGGTTTAAAAAAAAACTCAACCTGAATATCTGGCCGACTGAGGTTGAATCAGAGTCTTCGATGATGTGGATGAGTCTATCTAGGTCTTGTTTTGGTTCTTCGACTGACGCCATCATTTTCATCGTGCATCGGCACCACTGGTCACCACCTACATGTACGATGTGTTTGCCTTGTTCCAATGCAATGGAGATGCGACAGGGATGATGCCTTCATTGAGAAAGTGCATCAGCCCCGTGAATATGAGTGAGATGAAAATAATATCAACTCCGAAAATTATCAACTGAAAGTTGATGAAGGAACCGGGAAGGAACTTAAAAGAAGGTTAATTCGTACTTTTCTTCAGTCAACAATTTTATTATACTTCTCTAATCGTATAACGATAGCATCTAATCAGAGCTTTACATCAATTATGATACCAGATACCGGCCGGATACCAGTCGGGCGCCATTCACCTCGTGATGGGGGTAAAGGAAAAGGGGTGCGGCGCCAGAGCTGCGACCGGAACGCCACAAAAGTCTGCTGGCTTTTGACATCATCATGCACTTTCCGGGAGCACTTTCATACTTTTGAGGATAAATATAAGTAGGCCTCATAAAACATCCAAACTCATCCACTGAACTCAGTATATAGGCCTACAATGTAGTGTTCAGTTAATATATCACGGGATTATAAAAAAAAATTATCAGACACATCGACCAAAATCTATTTTACTTTCTCGTGTGTGCCATAATATCGCCAGCTCATATTCAATATTTTATTTTTTATGGCCAAACTTTATATCTAGATGTGAAAAGGCCAGGATATTGGATCTTAAAATCTTTTATATGATCGACATCATGATTTCCACGGTGATGCATTCCCTATATAAAGTCAACTTTGTTAGCATTTTTTTTTACTCTTTATCAATACCAGAATGTTTTTAATCGCATGCCTTAATTGGCTCAATACAAAAAGACGTATTTATAATGATCTATAACTACATTATGATGAAAAAAAGTCTGACTAGTACTTGTGTATTTTTTTACGTACAATTTTAGTGGAGGGAACATAGTCTTGCCTTAGTGGAGGTATATTTTGAAAACCGTTTATTATGTGCTACACATCTTCAGTGGGTCATGAGCGACTTGCATGACTTGTGTTATCATTGCATCAGCGTGGCAATAGTTAATCACTTCTCTTATTTATTCACTCACTTTCCGTCAATTTATTTACTCCTCTCAATCATTCGTTCGTCACTTCTTTATTTCATTCATTCATTTATTCATTCATGATTTGGGATCATTATAATGGTGTAGAATGAACCAAGGCATAGTGGGTAATCATTAGTTGGACTTGGAAAATCCAAGGGATCATAAAAGTTGTAGGACGTATCTGATCAAACGTTAATCCCTTATCACATGGAAGATTAGTATAATGACCCGTATATATAAGCCTTATGATATATACCTGCATAAAATCAGGTATAAGCATGAATGACAGGAATGTAAATGATAAACTTACCTGTTGACTGGGGCAATCAACTCATCAGAATTCTCTATATCCTCAATCACAGTCTGTGTGTGTGTAGCTGCTGCTTCCTCGCTGATCATTGTCGCAAATGACACGACAAGACCAACCTTTTTCCATCTACCCTCCGCCATTCTTGCAGAAAAAAGAGAGGGAACAAAAACAAAACACGAAGTATCAGAGTCCAATCTGGGCGTTCGACACCTCTAGAGTTTACCCGCTGCTAGTATGCCCAGGTCGTGGTATCATTGTGTATTTTGTGAGTCGATATTTACACAGAGTCATTCACTGAATAGAGCATTTCATTTTGAAGAGAGAGAGGCGGAGAGAAAACCAAGAACCATGTATTGCATAAAGTCTACGATACCTTTTTTTGATGGTAGACCCAATGCATGCATTCATTGTGTCTGCTCAACCAAAGAAGTCTCTAAAGAAAAGCTGTCAAGCTTGGCAAGATGAACCCTGTTTCGTTGTTGGTAGAATAACTACAATAAAGAGAATAACAACATGTCTGGACATTATTTCTTTAGAGGGAAATACCAAAAACAACAGCAACCGAGAGAAAATGATTGATTTTGGATCAATGGGAAGGGAGGGGGGGGGGGGGTGCCATTCCAAGTAAGAACGCAAATGATTACGAGGCGCGGAATCTGCTACAGTGGTATAATTAACCATCAACAATGCATAATTATTTTGTCGCCAGATGCGAATCTCTAATCATACAACTCCACTCGGAGGCTATAGAAACTGGAAGTGGTATACTCCAGCAGGTGTATATACAACATGTATAATATATACATCCTAATATCACACAATTTTAGGCAACTATTGGGCGTCTCCCCTGCTCTCCTCGTCAAATCCCCAAAATGATGGCTTATTCTCGTTCTCCAGAGAAATTGAAAGTCCAATCTTAAAAATAATTATATTCACGGTAAATCAATTCAGGATGGTAGATACATGTATCTTCAGAAACTAATTCGCAGTATAAACCGCAAGCTATTTTGCAAAAGATAAGATTTCTTCAGAAATGCAATGAAAGAAAGATAATTGAAAGTTATACCTCGTCAACAAATTCAGAATTATCTGGCACAAGAACAGAACGAAAAAAATGCTCTCGCGATGAAAAAAATCACAGTTAAGATACATTCACCGCTATCCATCAGATGCTGATAAACAGAGCTTGGTAGATTTTTTTGAAAGATTGCAGGTTACTCCTATATCATTGACACCAAACCAGCTATAAGGCAAAGGATGCTCCAAACAGAAAATAATGCAATGAAGAGAGGATAAGACCTATCATACCTCTTCAACAAATTCAGAAATGGCACTAGATGAAAATTATGAGGTAACACCGGTGGAAACGTTCACGTGATGAAACTGGAAATACAATATTTTAATACCGTGACATTCAAAGCTATCCATCTGATATTGAGAAAGCAACATCATGAGCATTGCAGATATCTTGAGACGAAAAAAATGAATACAGGCTATTCCTATTATCATTCGCAGCAAGCCACCAGCTATTATGCAACCTGGAGATGCTTGGGGAGATGAGAGATGCGGATTCTCCAGCAATGTAATAAAGAGAGGATAATTGAAAGCTATATCTATACATCGTCAAACACTTCAGATGGCATAAGGTTTAAAACGTTCTAGCGAAATAATAGATAGAAACAGTATAGACTCATCAAGTTCAAGTTCATTTAAACCAATCAAAACAAGAGACATATTACATATTTTAACAAAAAAGTGAGAATACATGATAGGTTTTGAGCTTGTGAGAGGGGCCCCCTTATATAGAACATTACAGCAAGAATGAGATGAAAAATATATACTATGATAATCTAGAGAGTAAATAAGAAAAATACATACAAAATCCACACCCTCACACACGAGCACACCCTTACACACGCACACATATGGTTTATCAAGATTCAATTTAACAACAAGGCTTGATTCAAGATAATTGTAGATATCTTCAGAAACTAATCAGCTAATGAAAGTTCTTCCTATAGAATTATCATTCGCAGTAAACCGCCATACAGGAGACGCGGGTTCTCCAGAATTAATGCAATGAAGGGAAGGGAAAGTATTCAAAAGCTGTTATACCTAACAATGATTGCATGATAATGGCGACGACCTCATTTGCCGCATTGACCAATAATTATATAGTTTAGTACCTCTTCGTAAATCAGTGATGATGTTCCCACTGCCGATCTACCTTGAGCGTACAATAATGAAGCTAAATATTGTGTAAGGTTATGGGGTCGGAATTTTAGTTTGGGCAAGAATTTGATTTCGCTATTTTTGTTTGAAATTCAGGCGAGACTTTGGAAAATATAGTCCAACAGTTTACCTTCATTTTCAAATACTTCAAGTTATATTGTTTGCCATATGGAAAAAAAGTGAAATAAAACACAAATAAAAACGTACACTGGCGGATCCAGGGGGAGGGGGCCCAGCCGGCCCGTGCCCGCCCCTCCCCTTTTGAGAAGCAAAAAAATATTATACTGACCGGCATTCATATTCATAGGCGCATCCAGGGGGTCGAGGGGTCCATTCCCCCTCTTTGCGGAGAAAAAGAAAAAGAAGGAAAAGAAAGAAAAAAGAAAAGGAGAGGGGAAAAGAAGAGAAAAGGGGAGGAGGGAGATAAGTGAATAAAATAAGGTGAGGGGAAGACTAGGAAAATACCCCCCCCAAAAAAAAAAATCATCTCACTTTATAATTTTTTCCCGTGCGCTTCGCGCTCGTATTGCATATTCGATGAGACATATATTTTGCTCAGTAGGCTGATATGAACCTCAGAATTTGAAGCCAATATACAACACATATTTCATCTCGAGGTATGACGTAGATACGAAGGCATGGGAGCACGTGCCCCCCCATCGGCTGGCAGGAAAAAAAGGGTAGGAGAAAAAGATGGAGAATGAAAGAGAAACGTAGTGGGGAAGAAGAAATTATTGTTCATTATAATGTTATGTCATATTGTAACTATGTTATGTTACTGAACATTACATAAGAAACATTTAGAATGCCCAGATTCTAGGTCTAAATCTTAAAAAATGACCGCATGTTCTTTATTTAAAATGTGCATAAAATTATCCAGTTTCAGATCGGAATATAATTTTTTTTTCTGCTCGCACTTCATTAATGAAGGAAGATACCCAATTACCGATCCTTTTCATGATTTACAAAAAATGTATGGTTTCCGATTTTTAGGTTTAAATCTCTTTTTTTCGCTCGCGCTTCGCGCTTGCATTGTTTAGCTTATCCTGTCAACGATTACAGTGCTTAGAATGTCAATTTTTAGATCGGAATGTCAAATATCTTCAGCTTTCGCTTCATGCTCCCAGTATTTGATTGTTGAAATATTTATCGTCTTCATGGCTAACTGCAAACAGTCCTCAACAAGACCCTTTTAGATCTGGGGCCCGTTGCAGAAAGAGTTGCAATCAATCGCAACTCTAAAAATCATGCGCAACTTTATTTTCAACCAATCAACAGCGCGTATTTGGGACTTGCGATTGATTTTTTGACTTGCGTTTAAACTCAACTCTTTCTGCAACGGGCCCCAGACCAGAAATAATATTAAAGATGTCTGCTCGCGCTTGGCGCTCGCAGTATTTATTTACATACGCATTTTGTTCAGGATCACGAACATTGCCCAGAATGTTCAATTTTCATAAAAAAATGTAATTAAATATAAAGAAATAGCCCGCGCTTCGCGCTCGCACAATTTGAATAGGGCTTATAAGATGACTATATATTTATGTTGTTATATAAGAATTAAGCTAAGAATATGAAAACCCCATTAAAGAAACAAACAAAATCAACTCTGAGCTGCCGATCGGAAAAAATATGAATGAATTCCCCCCCCCCTAGATTTGCGAAAGCTGGATCCGCCCTTGGGCATTGGTTAAGATGCAATGTGAGGGAGCGAATCATAAGAGCGCCCGTGAGAGGATTTTTTTAAAATCTGAATTATGTCATTGGAGGAAATGGGGTGGAGAGAAAATACACACATGAAAAAGAAATGAAGAAAATAAGAATTAAACAGGAAAGCAAATTAATGAAAATAACAAAAGGAGATAAAGAAAGAAAAAAAGTGTTTTCCCTCCCCTTATCTTTCTTTTTTTTTCTTTTCAGCAAATTACACATTGCATTATAACAATATAATCAGCTTTTTCCAATAACTAATAGGAATCAACATGTGGTATATGATGTATGAGATTTTTGATAATATATGATATTTCTTCAGAGCATGAGTCTTTAAAGAGTGAAATGATAATGAATATGTCAAGCATGATCAATACCAATTTAGACTTATCAACTGCTATGGTTTTATTAGTCGATGTACCCAAAAATTGTATTTTAATTGAACTACGCACGGTCGCTAGATTTCCCTGATTTTATAATCCCCTATTGTTCTCAACAGCGCGTGTGGCGCGTACAGGGGCGGATCCAGATTTTCCAAAGGGGTGGGGGGACATTTTCCCGCAGAGAACTTGGACAAGCCCCCCCCCAAAAAAAAAAAAAAATTTCAACCCCAATATAAGGACATTTCGCATTTCGTCAACATAAAAAATTTGACAATAAAAAAAGAAAGAAGGTATTCACTTTCAAAAGAGGGGCGGACACACTTTTGTTTAACGGCATTTTTACGTTACAAATTTTTATTGTGCCTCTCAAAGGGGGGGGGGGGTGCACGGGCCTGCTTTGTCCCCCCGATCCGCCAGTGGGCGCGTATATCAATCAAGCTATTCATGATGATATCAACATTGAAGAAAAATATCTGAAATATAGCCCTGCCATGGCACCCTGTACGTTTCAAGTTTGTATTCATTGATTTCAAATCCAAACATAAAGGATTACAGTCAAAATAGAATTAACAATAATTGTTTACAAATTATTGAACATAATTTGTACGTGTCATTTACGTACATGCATGTATATAATATGTGGCCTACATGAAACACCGCTATTTTTTCATTACCAATGTGGTTTTATTAACAAACCTTAAAATGTTTCATCTACACAAAATGGGGATATGCCGTGTGAAGTCTGTATTCTCCTACAACTTCGTGGTCTGTAACAAAATCATCTCGTAACCTGGTAACCCTCTTCCTTTCAATCTCCATCATTTCCATCTCCATGTTTTTCTTTAAATATAAATTTTGCCTGGTGATAAGCCGACCGAGTCAATCTTATTTCATGTCTAATATCAGTCCTTACATACCGTCATCAAATAATTTCATCCAGAGTTGTTCTCCCATTTACTTAACCACGCCTAGGTGTACATTTTGGTTTATCAAAATTGCCCCCTTTCAGCTGATAAATGCCCTATTTTTTTCTATACAGTGACTCTTGTATCGTAGGTTAGCCGTGTCAATACACCTTCTAATAGAATAATGACCATTTTAACTTTATACAGTATTACCAAAATCGGATAACAAACGTCAACTGTTTTTGTCGAAGTAGCGCAATGTCCAGTCTAGTTTTCTTTCTAACCTGTATAGCCTATCCTTTAAATTTCTACCAAATGCCCACCTTCCCCTGTTAACAAGAAGTTCCTCCCCATGTTCTACCCAGTTCCCCCTTAATGAGGAAGCACATGACTTGTAACACAGGCCCGCGAACTTGACCCAAATTTTGTCAATAACCACGATTGTACAAAGACAGGAATAGACTATTGTGATTCCGTGCATGTCTGTGACTATTATGCTATCATCCTTATTAAAAGCGAATGGAATATCTAGCCGTAATGATGTCAGAAATCTTATATACGACTGGCTATAATTTGAAATTAATTTGGCCTTCATCCCCAAATAAAGGCTTACAATCATTTAAAATTGTTATCAGTATTTTTTCAGTTGAAAGTCAAATAAAAAATACTTTTCATTCACATTTTTCAGAAAAATGAGCAAAATGCGATTTGCTCCAAAATCCAGTCGTAAAGTATGCGATGGCCGTACTAAAGAAACAATTCTAATAAAGTTTCTAGCTCCTTAAAAAGAAATTACAGTAATGAAATAATAACATGATGCGGGATTTGCGGGACTTTTTTTAAACAGATACAAAATGCGCAAAGTATATCCATAAATTAATCAAAGTAAAATAAAACTAATACTAATAATGAAACTATAAGTCTTATAAGATTTTCATCAGCAGGAAAAAAAGATTTACCACGAAAAAAAATGTTGAAAATAAAGTGTCTTTTACTTAGAGGCTCGACGAGTGAAAACACTAAATGTAAAAAAATGAATAATGATTTTTAAAAAACAAAATTAATTTAAATGTCAAGCTGTGTATCCACGCAACAGATTACTAAAAGTGAAATACCACAGGTTTTATTCCTGTATTTTACTCTCTCTCTCCCTCTCTCTCTCTCTCTGATTTTATTTCTTAATTTCTATTAGTCTTCTTGTTGAACCGAAGAGGATAATGTCCACAATAAATCCATCAAAGTATAAAACGATGTAACTCGCAATAATTACTCACGTCATTTGGGAATACTGTAATGTTTTACCTTGTTTTCAAAACTTACATCAATATACATCGGTATAAAAGATTCTTTAATTATAAAAATTCAGAGGCGGTAGAACGTCAGGCTCACACAGTGAAAGTGGAGGAGCACCCTATTGTTTGGCAGACAGAAGGTGTCCCCGACTTTTTTTTTGTCCGAGCCTATATTGTTCCGCCGCATCTGGATAAAATATCTCGTTTTTTTTTCTCTCTCCCTCCATCTCTCTCTCTACATGTTTTATTGCATTCCATGTTGCATTCTCGAATTGGTTGCCATGTCAACGAATTGCGTTTGCTCAGCAGCTCATCGTGTTCGTGAGACGGAATAAACAAAAAAATGATCTTTTAATCAACGTGAAGAAATGAAGATCAAAGAATAAAAACATACCAAAATTGTACAATGTAAATAAAAAAAGAACAAATTTGAAATTGAATAATAAAATATGGATAAGTAGAATTGAAAGACAAGAAGAAAAGAGTTAGAAAATGTTTTTAAGATTTAATCATGTACTAAATGTTTACTGACGGATAATTGAATCAAATACAGGAAACAAAATTGTTTGATGCACATCATGGAATGAAATTTACAAAGTACATGGGATATGGCAAGCATATCAAATTTCAAGAAAAGTGTATATTGGCAAAAATCAATTTGGTATAAATGTTCTGGAGGTATACGGTCCAACTGAAAAGAGGAGAAAAGAGGGTAATTGCAGCAGGGGTTGAAATCATACCACAAATAATGAGGTGGTGAAAAAGAAAGCAATTAAAATGGAAAGAAAATGAAAGCATATGAGTTTGACAAGAGTGCTCTCTTTAAAGAAAAAAAAAAGAAGAGAGGGAAGTTGAAACAGCATTATCTCTTACACTTAAAGGAAGAGTGTCCCAAAGTCTTGGAAGGCGCCTTCCGCGCCTATAGAGGGTGAAAAGAAAAAAAAACGGACTGAGTTCTGGGGGGTAGATGAGGGGGAAAAAGCGTTTCAGGATTGCGGGGGTTGATACAAATTCGAGTTATGCAGTTGCTCGTTCTTCAAAATTAAATTAAACTAAATTCTTCAAAGTTACTGTCTGGTTTTCTATTAATTACTTCAAATATGATACATCCTAAATAAGAATTTTCAGCCATAATGATTCAGCATTGTGCAAGGACAAATTAGACATTCGTTTGTAATTAAGTCCTGAATGAATATAAGCACACTCCTCCTCCACTTGTAATATTCCTACATTGTAATTCAAGATTTTACGGTAGGGGAAGGCGGGGTAAGTTGTGACACTTTTTGCATTTTGCATGTTAGAAGCGATATGACTAATAATATTGTAGAAATAAGTACATTGCCTTTAAATTTGATTCTTGGGAAATATTTTTCACCTATATATAACTTTCTACCCCCACACTGAAATTCATTGTGACCTTTGAAAAAAACGATGTCAAATGGCTCAACTTGCCCCATATGTGGGGTAAGTTGTGCCACCTTCTGGGGTAAGTTGAGCCACAATAACTATGTACAAAATGTATGCAGGAAGAAGCAGTATGTCAATTTTTTATTTCAAGTTTTTTCACTAGCTAATTCTCTATCAGGACTAACATTCTCTGAAAGTGAAAGAACTATCATGTGAATTTACACCTTTCTGCCTGCATATCAATGACTTTTCAAGTTTTTTTTTAAATTTTCATTCTTATTAACATAAGAATTACCATGGCTCAACTTGCCCCATACTGGCTTGCTCAAAGTACCCCACTCCGAACTTAATGCGATATTTTCACATCCACACATTTCTTATGAATCCATTCTTTAAAAGACTAAGACAAGAATGAAGATCCATACCTGGACTTACAATATTGTTCTTATTTCTTTATTATATTTAAAGACGTTTGTGGGTAAAAAGCACTCCTCTATTTTACACCTTTTTTTATACTTTTTTGGCTGAAATTTGTATTTTTCCGTCTAAAAAAGTACTTTTTGTTTCAAAGTCGAGAACAATATGGTTGGGTAAAGGGTTATGTCTGACTCATTCATTATTGGCCTGGGGGTGGTGGCTCAACTTGCCCCTATGCTCAACTAACCCCGCCTTCCCCTATAGGAAAGAACGGAAAAATAGATTTCTGACCTCTATTTATATTTTATAAATCATGAGAGACGATGGGCAATTTGGTAAATTCCTACATTAATAATGCGAGCGCAAAGCGCGAACAGATAATTTTTGATATTATATATGAAACTGGATAAGTTCAGCACGTTTTGAATGAAGATCAAGTTGCGTATCTCAATAAAAAATTGCGCGGGTGTTTTAGAGTTAGACAGAATCTGGGCATTCTAAATAAATTCCTTTTTTTACCATGAAAATCAATCATGCGAGCGCGAAGTGCGAGCTGAAAATATTCAATATTCCAGTATGAAAAAAGGTAAATTTAAGCTCTATTTAGAGCACTGTGTAAGGAAATTGTGAAGTGGAAAGCACTAATACCTCGGTCACATTTGCTCTACAGCAGCAGTATGGCGAGTCGAACACAGCCGTTTTAATATATTTTTTGTACCAGCTATACATAGGTGGTTTGAATAGAAATGAATAAAACTGCTGTTTTCGACTCGCAGTACGGCCGCCGAGCTGATATTTTTATTATCATTTTGATCTTGGACTGGGACATTTAGGCCTATAATAAAGACATTTTGTCAGCATATGAAAATGATGACTATCTTCCTATATATTCCTCTTCCTAACCGCGATATGAAAACTTGTCGATATTCCTTTCTGAAAAGGGAATTTAATTATTAGGAATTCATAAAAAATATCAATTTTATTAATCTAATAATGAGGGCGTGAAATTTGTTAACGTTGAGGCATGAAAACTGAATATTTCAAGCACTTTTTTATTCATGAATAAGATTCATGGGTTACAATTATTAATGCGAGCGCAAATCGCGAGCCGAAATTTTTTATACACTGTCATAACAGGGGGATTTTAAGTAGTTTGTTATAGAATTAATGCCTAACTCTCCAATCAAAATGCGAGAGCGCTGCGCTTGCTTATAGGCCTTTTTTCTTGAAAAGAAAGAGATATTTTGATAATCTAATGAAATACACAAAGACAAAAGGCATGCCTACTTGGCAAATCAAATAATTTAAGAATGTGAGCGCACTGCACAAGCATGAAAATGTTGACATTCACACCATAAAACGGACATTTTACAAAGCACTTAAAAAGATCAATTTGTAAATTAAAAAAAAATGAAAGCTCGATGTCCGAGTTGAAATATGTTTTGTATATTGACATCAAAATTTGATATTTTAAGCTACATATCAGCCTATTGATCAAGATTTGTATCTCATCGAACAGCAATGTGGGCGCGAAGCGCGAGCGAAAATTTAATACAGTGACATGAAATATTTTTTTTTATTATCTTCCAAGTCTTCCCTAACCTTACTTTATTCACTCGTCTCCCTCCTTTTATTTTGTTTCTCTTCTTTTTTTTACCCTACCTTTCCCCCTTCTTTTTCTATTTTTCTTTCTTCCCCCTTTTTTTGCTCCGACTATAGTGTGGGAGCGGACGCCCCTGGATCCACCTATGAGAATATGGAGGATGCAGAAGCACCATGTGCCCCCCTTTTTTATTTATTTATTTATTTATTTATTCATATTTCACCAGGGTAGCTCATTCAACAAAAGTTGATCTTCCATGAGGCCCTGGATAACAAACAATACAACTATATACAATTAAAAACAGTCAATGGTGATGATACATATACAATTATCAGTCCATATGATATTATTAAAATACAGACGTATAAAGCATGATAAAGTGACTAAAGTGATAAAATGATTATATAAAGTAATACATAAAATAGAGACGATTGTTAATTTCATCAGTCCTGAAAGGGGAAATGGTATTGCATCCCAGTTGATCGGCCTAGGCAAGATTCAGGAAATGTCTTTTAACAGAGAGTTTGAAATTGTTGAGGGTTTTAACATTTTTAACTCTTTGGGGGAGACTATTCCATAGAACGCAGCCATAATAACATAAAGCGGTTATATAGTAATCAGTACGGCATTTTCCTATAAGTAAATCATGATGAGCGCTTTGTCGAGTATTTACATTATTCACTTGAGAAATTTCTTTAAAAGCATTTTAAAACAATCTGCTGATAATTAATGAAGACATTAATAAATAAATATACACCTGAAGTATTCTACTCTTTTCTTAAAAGGCATCCATCTTAAACGAGTAAACATTTTTTTTTTATTATATTTTTATTGGAGAATCATCGAGGATCACAATATATACAAACAATTTTTACATGATTAGAAAACAAAATCAATATGGCAGAATAACAGCAAAATGGTGCATTGATCAAAAGCGAAGTTCCGAGACAGAAAAGGATGGCCAGTGTACAGACCTTAGTTTACAAACCTCCAGAAAGTCACTATTTCACTGACATCGAAGACCTACAAAAAACAGGTAAACAACGCGCAGCTATGGCCGGAATAAACAAAGTCGAACGGCAGGGCGATTCATGTAAAAATACAAATTGCCTTCCACCGCCAACACCCAGGCACCCCCCAACTGTCTCTCTCTCTCTCGCGCGCGCACTTTCTCCTTTCAACCCCCCCCCCGAGGCATTACAATTTTTTAAACGAGTAAACATTTCATTAGAGGGGTGTATATATTACAGTTTAAAATAAGTCTTGCAGCTTGCTGCCCTCTTTTGCAATTTAGTCAACTTATCAAATTGACCTAAATATCTATCCCCCCAAATTTCACAACAGTAATTCATTTGTGTTTGAATAAGACATACATATAATTATTTCATTGCAGCTTCATCAACATATGGTTTCACTCTTCTGAGCATGGCAAGTCCTGCAAATACTTTTCTACATACATAGTCAACATGATTGCACCATAACAAATTATCATCAATAATAACACCAAGACATTTTAAACTATTACACTTTTCAATTTCAATACTTTCATACTTAATAGAAATTGCAATATCTTTCAATACATTTAGTCTTTTTTTTTTTACTTCCAATGATCATATATTTGGTTTTATCAACATTTAAACATAGCTTATTTAACTTGATCCACTTAGCGATTGCATCAAAATCATTCTGAAGTTTTACTTGTACTTCATGAATAGACGTAGCACTTATATATAGGGTAGTATCGTCAGCGTTCATTACCATCTTTCCATGATTCAAAACTTTTAACATATCATCAATATAAGTAAAAAAAGTAAGGGACCTAATATAGATCCTTGTGGAACTCCAAGGAAAATACATCGATCATTTGATTTAGCATTTTTCATCGCAACATATTGTGTTCTGTTATTTAAATACGAATGAAATCATGCTAAAGACAAATCACTTAAACCAATATTCTTCAATTTATTCAACAAAATAGACGTATTTACAGTATCAAAAGCACGTTTTAAATCAATGAAAAGTGCTCCTGTAATTTGACCTTTGTCTATAGCATTTAACCAATCATCAGTTAAAAAAACCGAGGGCTGAAACTTATGAATCTCAATAGACGATTAGCACGTGATACAACTGAGTCAATGTGGGTTTTCCTTGAGAGGTCGAAAAAGAGGATCAGTCCAAGGTATCTGATGGAAGAATCAGAATCTCAAGCAGTATTGTTTAAATAATAGGTAGATGGGTTAACTTGTCTACTTCTTGTGATATGCATCACCTTTGTTTTTTTATCATAAACATCAACAACTACTGCAAAATATCAACATTCGACACGAAAGAGGATATATCAACATATCAAAATATCGCAAACACAGATCGCAAACGATCGCAAGAGCAATTGTGAAAGCCCCTTAAGACATATGGAGGTTGCTTTTTGGTATATCAACGAAGGACCAACATATTTAGTTATAATATCAATTTTTTCAATGTTCAATTCATGTGGTATAAAAGCCCGTATCACACTATGTTTCAGACTATAAAGTGAAATTAATAATTTTGTTTCCTCCCCTTTCCGATATTGTTACCAGAATTCAGATGAATTGAATGTTCCTTTGTCGATGTCATGCTTGCTTGATCTTTGCTCACGTAAGTTCCCCTTAAATCCGATCCTTTTTAATGTTATTGCCATCTTACTAATTCAATTTTATGGTACGATTACTTTTTTTTGCAATTAATGTTGTTTTTTTGGTTTTTGTGATATCCCATTTTATGTACACTTTTAAAAATAAAACTGTAAAAATAGTAATTATTACTAGCAGCTGGGACTCACAAAAAGTATGAACTGTTAAATTACGATGGGCTGTAAAAATGCAAGAATTGATAATTAGCATAAAAATAAACCAACCCATCATTATAAATTCATTTAACATGAAAAACGCCGTTAATTAACAAATACGAATGCTATTTATACGATAGATGCACTGCAATAAAAATAAACACACGATAGTTCGTTGGTATTTTTACAAAGATTGTTATATCTAACTCTGTTTTACATTTAACTTGATGCATAATTACGTTTGGTTTGTTAAATCATTGTGTCGTCTGTTTTTAAAAGTTAAAAATCCTGTTTATTTACGATTTTTCTTTGTAAAATTACTAGTATTTTTAACAGTGTATTTTTTTAACCTGCCTTGAATGTTCCACCAATTTTCCCATTTTTTTTCTCACTCGTGATAATTTTAAAGTCTAGTAGGGCCTTCCCGCTCCAGGAATACGCTTATACCAAACAAAAATCAGATCGCAGACAGATCATGAAGTGCACGACGTTTCCCAATCAAACAATTTGCACCAGAAAATAGACTTTTTATCTGGCATGTACTGATGTGATTTAAGATGACCAGCAATCAAGACAAGACCTGAGGTATCTAATTTCGTTCAAACATTCTTTCCGGAATCGTGTGTTCATGAACCCGTAAACGAGAGGATTAACCGCCATGCTGATGTACACAGTGTGCTGGAGAAAAAACACGAAGAGATAGAGATGGTTATTCGTCGAGGCCATCTCCACCAATGCGTCTACGGGGATGAGATTGACTACGATCGACGGTATCCACGTGATCAAGAATACCCCGGTGATGACGAGCATGATGTTGGTGGCTTGACGATCGGCGGTTGTGACAGGGGCGGGTGACCGCTCGGCATTGTTGATATCGGCACTCCGGTGACGCGTTACAACGCATACATCTACTGTAGATTTGGAATGTGACGGCGCAAATGGAGGTTGTCCTGTCGATGTGCATGCCCCATTGACATGACTGACGCTATGGACATTGACAGGAGTGAGCGACTCGTTAAACAGCTTTTTGACGTCGTCATGATATTGTGTTTCTTCTGTAACATTGACGTTATGGACATTGACGGGAGTGAGAGTCTCGTTAAACAGCTCTGTGACGTCGCCCTGAAGTTGTGTTTCTTGTGTAAAATTGACGTTATGGACATCGACGTCGTTGACAGGAGTGAGCGACTCGTTAAACAGTTTTTTGACGTTGTCGTTAAGTTGTGTTTTTTGTGCAGCATTGACATTATGAACATCGTCGTCAATGTCCAGAGTGAGCGACTCGTTAAACAGCTTTTTGACATCGCCGTGAAGTTGTGTTTTTTGTGTAGCATTGACGTTATGAACATCGACGACATTGGCAGGAGTGAGCGACTCGTTAAACAGCTTTTTGACGCCGCCGTGAAGTTGTGTTTCTTTTGCACTAGATTGAGCATAATTCTTGGGACTGGAATGTGAAGACCTGGGAATTTCTATTCCCGTGGCCACTGTGTTATCCAAAGATGCCCTTTTGATTTCGATTCGCACCGAATCTTTCCTTGTCGTCGACGATTCTCCGGTTTGGCTTCGGTTAGATGGAATCCTCAAGTTGTTGTCCATGTGAACCATGACACGATTTCGCTGCACTCGAAGGGCTCGATACACCTTCCAGTACAACACAACCATACAACTGCCACAGATCACCATCACGGCTATCATCATCCTTTCAAATACGATGGACCATCCTGCGAGATCGCATTTAAAGGCGTTGTTTTTATACAACCTCGCCTTGGAATGGTAGGCAACTAAGAACGCCAGAATGAAGGAAAATATCAAACAAGCCACCATTATGGCAATTACCCGTTTCTTTGTCATGAATTGGCTGTAAGGTCGGCAGATCAGGAAGTAGCGATCGAGTGCTATGGTCGCGCCAATGAAGATGGACTGGAGTAAAGAGAAGGCGGCGATGAAGGTGATGGTCATGCATGAAATATCCGTGAAAAACATGTCTGTCAGTACCAAGATATACCACAGCATGGGTGTGACGATACAGACGAAGAGGTCTGTCATCGCGAGGATGATGATGAAGATCTGCGTGCTCGTTTTGCGACGTCGTTTCAGTATGACGCGAATGGTGACGGCGTTCAGCGGGATGCCGAAGAAGGCGAGGATGGAGAAAAAAGTCAGCGAGATTATAACAGTCGGAACCATCTTATAGTCCTCTTCTTCAATTAATGGCAGGAAGGAATGTCAGTTTATAATTGTGACCACAATAAAATCAACACGCTGTTAACAAAATGGAAGTGTGTTCGAGTGCTTCATTACCAGTCTCTATTAACTATTCCGCTTATCTCGTTGTCACTACTACCTAAGTAGCTCTCAGTATTCGTCATCTTGGCCTCTCGGACGTGTTTTTCCTCCTCAATCCTCTTTGAAAATCCTCTAATAATGCGAAGTGTTTTGAGGATGTGTTCCCTGTCGGACTCCCTGTAGATGGAATTAAAGAAAAGAAAAACAATACAAGTGTAGGTAGGAGAATAATGAGCACCCTAACGTCATTCAATGATCATTATTTCGGAGAGCTGAAAGCGTGCGCGGTGATTTTGACGTACATGATGCTTATGATTGATATTTCTTCATCATTAAATATTCTCAAACTAATTACTATGTTACAGTCACACCTGGGAAATTGTCTCCAGACAGATGCAAGTAATTGAGTCGTTACCAATGGTCGGACCGTTTGGATCTGCTTTTGCTGACGTGGAATTAGGCACCTGTTGGTGGTCATGATGGATTACAAAACACAGAAAATGTATTAAAAATGCCCACCAAATGACAAAGAGCAGTTTGGACCTCTTTGTCGAATATTGGGTAACCGGAACAACAGTTTTGTTTTCAGTCTTTGAGCCGATGTCGTTTTTTGGGTCAAGAAAAGCCAGTGTCTGGGACGAAACTTTGGATTTGGTTTGATTCACCAATTTTTTGACCAAGACTTCTTGGTTGTCATTGAAGGGCATTTTGACAGTGATTTTCAATGTTCTTGAATTCGTCTTGCATCGTGGGACATAAACTTCCTATTAACGAGCGTCTCACCAAATGCATTGTTTGTGAAGGAGCCCCCACACGCCCCCCTTCACCAATTAGTCTAGGAGATAGGGGGCTTTATTCAGAATTTTTGGTGGGGAAGGTTTGACAGGCTTATCCGGGGTAAAATTGTGTGCTGATTCCAAAAATGCCAGTCTTATTGACCGTACTCACGACATTTTGGCCATTTTGGCCAATTTTTGACCAAAAATGACCATTTTGACCTCTCTTTGGAAAATGGTCCCTTAACAGAATGCTTTTGTACCCACATCCAATTAAAAAGGTCTATCCTCAGTAGAAATGCACCCACATTCCAGATAAAGTGGTTTCATTAGCCAATTCACATTAGAAGTGGTCATTTTGGCCATGTTTTGACCAAAAATTACAATTTTGATGAATTTTTGCCCGAAATATGTTACAAATATTGATCAGAACTGCGATTGGATGTCTTTAGAAATCTACATTTATTTTTAAAATGTGCGCTAGATCATCACAATCAGCCTCATGTAATTTATTCCATCAGTTTTGACCTATGAGGGTCATTTTGGGTACTTAAGACATAACTGACCATTCGCTCAGTTTTGCATAATAAACTGTGCAACTGGCAGGAATTTGGGGTCTTCAGCTTGTTTGATATTCTTCCCTTATAAAATGGGAATGCATTTAAAGGTCTATCTTGTGTATTATTTTATGCTGATTCCAGATATTACTATTAATGATCATATTGAAAAGCTGATGGTCATTTTGGCCTCTTATGGCCCTCATAATGACCGCTAACATCAGTTCAATTTATCTAAAAATATTTCAATATTACCAGGATCGTTACAAGGATGTGCAGTGACACCAAATATTGAGGTATTGATTCTTTAAATTGAACATCTCAAAAGTATTTTGACCTCTTGTAACTTATTCCATCAGTTTTGACATATGAGGGTCATTTTGGGTACTTTAGACATTACTGACCATTCGCACAGTTTTGCGTAATAAACTGTTCAAATAGGTAGGAATTTGAGGTCTTCAGCGTGTATTATCTTCTTCTCTTATTAGATGGGAATGCATTTAAGGTCAAAACCTATAATTTTATGTTGATTCCAAATATATCATTTCTAATTGCCATATTCAACAGCTTATGGTCATTTTGGCCACTTATGGCCTTCAAAATAACCATTGACATCAGTTCAATTTCTCAAAAATACTTCGAATGTTACCAGAATCGTAACAAGAGTGTGCTGTGGGACCTGACATTGGTGTATGAATCCTTGAAATTGAGCATCCCCAAAGTATTTTGACTATCTTGGTCTTTTTGGCCACCTTGACCCCTGGGCTTGACCCCTGCCCAATGTGAATGTTAATTCAGCCTGTAGCGAACATGATGAGGAGACGCTCAGGATTGTGTTAATACTCGCATCAATTATTGTTAAATGGGGACAGTTTGAAAGCTTTTGGATGAAAATCAATACAAGATTCCACATAGTCCAATGTTATTGGCCTAACTATTATATTAGACCCTGTGGTCATTTTGACCACTTTTTCCTCACCGGAGACCACTCATGCTTTGATGATTCAAAAAGGGCTAAAATGTTGGTCAGTATCATTATCAACAAGATTACAAGAACTTCCAATAATCAGCGAAGAGTGTTGATAAAAGTGATAAAGTCCTTTACACCGAGCATACATAAGGTTTTTGACTATGCACTGTGGTCATTTTCATGATTTTAGCCTCCTTGACCACATAGTAAATGTGAATAGAAACTTCACATATATGGGACAGCAAATTCAGGAATGAGACATTTTAATTAGCATCATTCAGTGTTGGAACATAACCCTAAACTTTCTGAAGTAGATTAATTCAATGATTCGATATATATCAGTCTTAATGACCATTTATGAGCTAGTGGTCATTTTGTCACTTTTGGCCCCGACAATGACCAATGACATTTGAATATATCAAAAGGATTCAAATGTTGCTGTTGCTCTGTGTTGTTAATAAGATGTATTATATCAATTATAATAAGTGACCAAATACTTATTGATTTCAATATAATATTACTAACAGTACGTAATCAAAATGTTGTGACCATTTGGCCACTTTGACCATTTATATGATGTAATGTATAACTTTAGCAGTAAATAAACATGACTGTGGATTAATTATGCAAATGCATTCAATCCCATTTGATTGGAAATATTACAAACTCACCTTGAGTATTTTTTTTTCAAAATACCTAACTACGGTCTAATGTGACCCTATTGGCAACTGCATGGTCCTTAAATAGCCAGAATATCATTCCCCTATGTTCTGGATGAAGGCATTAATCCTCAATTCAAAGATGCGTCATTACAAAGCAATTGGTGAAAGTGAATTTCATGAATAGATTTAACTATCATGCATTTTACCACCTTCGCCATATGTATGTTTCACAAACCTCACATTGGCATAATTGGTGAAGTTGAAAGTGGAAAACTTGCCCTAAATTGTTATAGAGTGGCCAACAATCGGCACAAGGAATGATTTCATATAGAATGTATTTTGTTACCAAGTACTTCTTCAAAAGAATTCAGGGTAAATATGAGGTTTGTGAAGCGTTGTACCAAAAACTCCAATTTGGTCAAAATGAATGATGGTAAAAACTCTTAATGGTCAAGTCCACCCCAGAAAATATTTATTTGAATAAATAGAGAAAAATCAAATTAGCATAACGCTGAAAATATTATCAAAATCAGATGTAAAATAAGAAAGTTATGCATGGCATTTTAAAGTTAGCTTATTTTTCACAAAAAGGGATATGCACATTCAGTGTCATGCAAAGGAGTCAGTTGATGATGTACATCACTCACTATTTCTTTTTTTTATTGTTTTATTTATACAATAATTCATTTTTTTACATATTTGACAATAAGGACCAAGTTGACCGAATCATATAGTATCAAACAATGCTTATTCTACATGTTCAGGGAGGAATTAATAATTGTTTCCACTTGAAAATGGGGAGAAAATTAGAATATTTCATATAATAAAATAGAAATTAAATAGTGAGTGGATGACATCATCAGTCTCCTCGTTTGCATATCGACCAGGATGTGCATATAACTGTTTTGTGAAATTAAAGGACAAGTCCACCCCAACAAAAACTTGATTTGAATAAAAAGAGAAAAAATCAACAAGTGTAAAATAAGAAAATTGTACTATTTTAAAGTTCACTTAAAGGTCAAGTCCACCTCAGAAAAATGTTGATATGAAGACAAGCACAATGCTGAAAATTTCATCAAAATCGGATGTAAAATAAGAAAGTTATGACATTTCAAAGTTTTGCTTATTTTTAACAAAATAGTTATATGAATGAGCCAGTTACATCCAAATGAGAGAGTCGATGATGTCACTCACTCACTATTTCTTTTGTTTTTTCATTGTTTGAATTATACAATATTTCAATTTTTACGAATTTGACGATTAGGACCTCCTTGCCTGAAGCACAAAATGTTAAAATAATGGAATTCCACGTGTTCAGGGAAGAATGAAACTTCATTTCACATGACAATGATGAGAAAATCAAAATATTTCATATTTCACATAATAAAATACAAAAGAAATAGTGAGTGAGTGATGTCATCAGTTCCCTCATTTGCATACCGACCGAGATATGCATATAACTGTTTTGTGAAACGAAGCGAAACTTTAAGATGTCATAACTTTCTTATTTTACATCCGATTTTGATGAAATTTTCAGTGTTATGCTTGTTGGATTTTTATCTTTTAATTCAAATAAACTTTTTGTTGGGGTGGACTTGTCCTTTAATGGAGTCCACTGTGACCAATTTTGCTTTGTAAAGATTCTCAGCATAATTTGACTTTAAAGAAGGTAAATTTTGCTGGCTATTTAGGACCATACAGTGACCAAAGGGGCCACGGTAGACAGTCCCAAGATATTTGGCACAATTCTTACTCAAGGTGAGCCTTTAATATTTTTTATATTTCCAATTAAAAGGGATTGAACGCATTTTCATAGATCTACAATTGCTGCTCAGTCATGTTTATTTCAAAAGTCACACATTGGATAAATGGTCAAAGTAGCCAAAATGACCGAAATTGTCAGATTTTGATTATGTACTTTTCATAATATCATATTGAATTAAACGATTTGTCACTGATTATGGTTGATATAATCTCTATTACAAAAATACACATCAAAATTTGATTTTTATACATGCAATTGTAATTGGTAATGGCAGGGATCAAAAATGACCAAAATGACCACTAGTAAATAGTCATTAAGACTGATGTATTTGGAAACATTGTATCAATCTACTTCAGAATTTTTTTGTGATATGTCCTATCTCTAGCATTAAATAATAGAAATATTTCATTCCTGAATTTGCTGCCCGATATAATTGAAGTTTCCATTAATTTTTACGAAGAGGTCAGTGTGCATGCCTGAAATCATGAAAATGACCAAAGTGCATGGTCAAACAACATCATGTATACCGGACCATACTCGATGTGAAGGTTTTATTACATTTTTTCAATACTCTTGATTATTGGTGTCGTAGCTCACGCCGATAACGATATTTAGCAACATTTGTGCCTTTTATTAACCAAAGGATGTGTGGTCACTAGTCATATAGAGGAAAGAAATGATCAACATGACCACAGGGTCCAATAGTTATAGGCCAATAACACTGGCTTATATGGAATCATTGCATTGATTTACACCCCATAACTTTCAAAATTTTCACATTCTAACAATAATTGATGCTAATATTAACGCAATCCTCAATTGTCTCCTCGCCATGTTCGGTATAGGCTTAATTAGTATACACATTGGGTAGTGGTCAATGTGGCCAAAATGACCAAGGTGGTCAAAATACTTTTTGGATGCTCACTTTAAAGGATTCGTATACACAAGTGATACATGTAGGTGTCACAGCGCTCCCTTGTAATGTAGTAACATTCAAAGTATTTTCTGATAAATTGAAGTCTTGAACTGATGGGATTGGTCATTTTGGGGGACAAAAGGTGGCAAAAAATGACCAATCGCTGTTTAATAGGGTCGTTAAGACTGATATATTTGGAGTCAAACTAACATTTTACACAAGATTGATCTTTAAGTGCATTTCCATAGAAGAAAAGATACGTTAAAGGCCTCAAATCCCCACATATCTGCACAGTTTATTATGCAAAACTGCGCAAATGGTCAGTTACATGTACCTGTATGTCTAAAGTATCCAAAATGACCCTAGGTCAGTTACTTGAGGTCAAATACTTTTGAAATGTTCAATTCAAAGGATTAATACACAAATGTTAGGTGACACAGCACACACTTTATTACGATTCTGGTAACATTTGAAGTATTTTTTTGATAAACCGAACTGATGTCATTGGTCATTTTGAGGGCCATAAGTGGCCAAAATGACCATAAGCTGTTGAATAGGGCAATTAGAAATGATATATTTGGAATCAACATAAACTTATAGGTTTTGACCTTAAATGCATTCCCATTTAATAAGAGAAGAAGATAATACACGCTGAAGACCTCAAATTCCTGCTTATTTGAACAGTTTATTACGCAAAACTGTGCGAATGGTCAGTAATGTCTAAAGTACCCAAAATGACCCTCATATGTCAAAACTGATGGAATAAGTTACAAGAGGTCAAAATACTTTGAGATGTTCAATTTGAAGAATTAATACATCAATATTTGGTGTCACTGCACATCCTTGTAACGATCCTGGTAATATTGATATATTTTAGATAAATTGAACTCATTGGTCATATTTTGAGGGCCGTAAGTGGCCAAAATGACCATCAGCTTTTCAATATGATCATTAATATTGATATATTTTGAATCAGCATAAAATTATACACAATATTGACCTTTAAATGCATTCCCATTTTATAAAGGAAGAATATTAAACAAGCTGAAGACCTCA
The DNA here is from genome assembly GCF_018143015.1 of Lytechinus variegatus. Lineage (NCBI taxonomy): Eukaryota > Metazoa > Echinodermata > Echinoidea > Temnopleuroida > Toxopneustidae > Lytechinus > Lytechinus variegatus. The sequence goes on from NC_054751.1 coordinate 14,719,772, forward strand.
AATTCCTGCCCGTTTGCACAGTTTATTATGCAAAACTGAGCGAATGGTCAGTTATGTCTTGAAGTAGACAACCGAAGAATCAAAAGTATTTTATAGTGACTTTTTGTGGTCATCATTGTAAAGGGGAAGTATTACTAATCAGATATATAACTTCACCTTTTAAAATAGTGATTAGAGTTTGCAGAAATCAGCTCTCAAAAATGACTTATTTTCATGGCATATTTCTGCCTTCGTCCATCCTCTGGCGAGCTCCAGCTGAGTGACGTCACACCACGAGCAGTGAGCAGCTGAGCTGACAGTAGCCTGGGGCGTTTTGGGGAGTGAAAGTTATATACTGTACGTATGGAGTCACTCCCACTAACGCCTGGGATTCCTCCCTATACTTCCCCACATACGGGTACAAAACCAGAAACTTTCGCCCCGAGAATTCTACTTTCCCTCTAAAAGATCTAGCCCTAAAACATGTACATGGGGTCCAACTTCATTTCCAACATTTCAGCGATATTGATTTCATTTTTAAAGAAGAATTCATTAAAAAAACGAGAGATTTGTTTTGAAAAGATGGAAAGAGCTTACTTCCGTGTTTACGTCGCCATCTTGATTTCTTTGTCTTCCGCTTGGTGACAGCACGCAAATCCCGCGATTTGCGTGCTGTCACCAAGCGGAAGACAATGAAATCAAGATGGCGACGTAAACACGGAAGTAAGCTCTTTCCATCTTTTCAAAACAAATCTCTCGTTTTTTTAATGAATTCTTCTTTAAAAATGAAATCAATATCGCTGAAATGTTGGAAATGAAGTTGGACCCCATGTACATGTTTTAGGGCTAGATCTTTTAGAGGGAAAGTAGAATTCTCGGGGGCGAAAGTTTCTGGTTTTGTACCCGTATGTGGGGAAGTATAGGGAGGAATCCCAGGCGTTAGTGGGAGTGACTCCATACGTACAGTATATAACTTTCACTCCCCAAAACGCCCCAGGCTAGCTGAGCTGACAGCAGCCCATTGAAGACGATCTTTCCAATCAGCGTTTTTTGCTCCTAGAATTGTTTATTCCTCTCAAGATTGGTCTTATTATATAGATAAAAGTTTGAATTTTCTGAGCAGTAAAATGAAATGCACATTTAACATATTTTGGTAACCGATTTTTAGCTTAGAAAAAATTATTTGTTTTCAAGAAATATACGTGAATAAACAAAGCACATTTTCACTTAGAAATAATGCTTGCACCACATTGATATTATTATCAATATAAAGCATAGACATTCGTCTTCACAACTGAATTAAAACAATGAAATTTAATTACGTAGCAAGTTCAGGAACCACAAAAAAACACGGCAATATATGATCGCGAAATGATTGGAATTGCAGTTGGATTGCCGAAGCATTGCGAGGCAACAGCAGCGAACGCACTTTGTTTATATATCGTTATGAACCCACGTGACATAATGACATTGTCTGTGGACGTACAAATCTGTACGCACGTAGATTTTTTTATGAGTGCGGGGATCCTGGTTCGAAACTCTTTGATTTTTTTTTTGTTCTGGATTTTTTAAAAATTATATTCCTTCCCCGTTCCTATCAGTTCTTTTTTCTCTTTTTATTTTCATGTGAGATTCTATTCAGATCTATTAAATCTTACTTCTTAATTGCTGCTTTTGATTTTCAAGTTATTAGATTCTCTACTTATATTATTTGGGCATGCAGCGACTCACTCACTGACTGGAGTGGAGCAACACAATGACTGCAGTGGACAAAATCGGTCTTTACAGTCCACAATTCAATAAAAACGGGCAAAGGAACACAGTTCTGATTCACGTTTGGTCTGAAGTTGTCGAAAACAGAAATTGAATATCACATTACATGAAGAAAACGGTAAATTCGGAAGATATTGAACAGGTCAGTAAGGTGATTCAGTGCATGATGCACAGAGAGATGATGAGCACGTCGATTGTGTGACGTCATTATTCTCGACCGTTTTCAGCTGCGTGATTGTCGGTCTGGGGGGCTGAGAAGGGTGTCTAATAATTTCATTTCTTGCATTTCCACGACATCTATAAGACTTTTTAGTGACATATTTGTGTATAAAAAGACAATACCTTTCCATCCATATATAATTTGTCTATAATCATCACTTTCGTGAATTTTCTTTGTGTGTCTACTTTAAGTACCCAAAATGACCCTCATAGGTCAAAACTGATGGAATAAATTACATGAGGTTTATTGTGATGATCTAGCGCACATTTTGAAAATAAATGTGGATTTTTAAAGACATCCAATCGCAGGTCTGATCAATATACATATTTCGGACAAAAAAAATCATCAAAATGGTCATTTTTGGTCAAAACATGGCCAAAATGACCACTTCTATTGTGAATTGGCTAATGAAACCACTTTATCTGGAATCTGGGTGCATTTTTACTTAGGATAGACCCTTTCACTTGGATGTGGGTACAAAAGCATTCTGTTAAGGGACCATTTTCCAAAGAGAGGTCAAAGTGGTCATTTTCGGTCAAAAATTGGCCAAAATGGCCAAAATGTCGTGAGTATGGTCAATAAGACTGACATTTTTGGAATCAGCACACAATTTTACCCTGGATAAGCCTGTCAAACCTTCCCCACCAAAAATTCTGAATAAAGCCCCCTATCTCCTAGACTAAATGCTCACTCTGTTAATTCTCAAAGGGTGGGGAACATAGCCCCACAGGGGATATTTAGCCGAAGGGCCAAGTCAGCCCGGGCTAAGTTGGCCACCCTTTGAGAATTCTGGACTTAGAAGTCGACAGTTGGCCTACTTTTTTAAGAAAAAAAATCTCTTACGCACTAGCGTACCTACGGGGGGGGCAGAGGGGGCAGTCTGCCCCCCTGACGAGCCACCACCCATGCAAAGGACGTATCCCTGCCCCCTCTGACGAGCTTGAAAGACCTTTCTTTTTTTGCCCCCCCCCGACGAGCTTGAAGACCTCTATTGCCCCCTGACGAGCTTGAAGACCTTTTTTTTATTGCTTGTCAATTTTTTTTCTGTTACGAAATCCTTTATTTGTGATCGAAAACCTTTATTTTTTTGTGCTTTCCTTGTCAATTTTTTTTTGGTACGAAATTCTTTATTTGTGATTGATAACCTTCTTCTTTTTTTTTTGCTTGTCAATTTTTTTTGCGGACGGTAATGCCCCCCCTGTGGAAAATCCTAGGTACGCTGCTGCTCTTACGTACACATTGTTGGGAGGTGGAGGGTGTGCTGTCTCTTCTAAAGTGAAGAATTCTACCTCACTCCCCTTCTTAAGAAAGACAAAATGGGTTTGACAATGATTATCCTGAATAAATAAATGATGGAAGGAGAGATGATGGGGCTTCAAAACTATCATATCTTTCTTAACATTTCATTTTTAATTCTTTCAGGAGATATGATATAATTAATGATAATCATATAACGATAATAATAATAGGAATACAACAACAACAACAATAACAACAACAATAGCAACAATAGCAACTACTACTACTACTACTACTACTACTACTACTACTACTACTACTACTACTACTACTACTACTACTACTACTACTACTACTACTACTACTACTACTACTACTACTACTACTACTACTACTACTACTACTACTATACTACTACTACTACTACTACTTCTTTTACTACTATACCACTACTACTACTACTACTACTACTACTACTACTACTACTACTACTACTACTACTACTACTACTACTACTACTACTACTACTACTACTACTACTACTACTACTACTACTACTACTACTACTACTACTACTATACTACTACTACTACTACTACTACTACTACTACTACTACTACTACTATACTACTACTACTACTACTACTACTACTACTACTACTACTACAACTACTACTACTACTACTACTACTACTACTACTACTACTACTACTACTACTACTACTACTACTACTACCACTACTACTACTACTACCACTACTACCACTACTACCACTACTACCACTACTACCACTACTACCACTACTACCACTACTACCACTACTACCACTACTACTACTACTACTACTACTACTACTACTACTACTACTACTACTACTACTACTACTACTACTACTACTACTACTACTACTACTACTACTACTACTACTACTACTACTACTACTAATACTACTGCTACTACTACTACTACTACTACTACCACTACCACTACTACCACTGTAAAGAGTTATTGTGTAGTACGTTATGAATATAACGTCTCCATGCTTTCCAAAGAACTCGGATATCATCACCGCGGCTTTACCTTGGTGACCGTAATTATTTCCAGTGCACATCTATTTAGCCTAAAGGAAACCAAAGGAATAATTTCCTGCCAGGAACGCAATTACCTCGCCTGGGTTGAGTGCATCACATTGCGGATCAATTCTTTCTTAGGGAAACGATACGCCAGAGCTAGAATTATTTTTCTCTCAATATAGAAATTAGATAGATTAATTTTCAATTCCATATAAGTAAACAGGTCTATCCATGAATGAGTGGTTGTTTTGGTTTTCTTCTTGATAATCATGGTGAAATATAAACTGATGTATGTTTCGATTCATCCAGGGAAAGTCAAATTACGATGGAGAAAATAAATCTATTCATCTGGACTTACTTGTTGAAACAGAGGACAGTTTCACGTCCGATCCGGGAAGCTTCTTCAGCTCTTCTGAACTGGCGGGAAATCGTCGTTGCCGATTGGCGCCGAAGCACCGTTGATGTTATTGTCTTGGAGACGTCGAGGAATCCAAAACATTCCTCGACGTCTCCAAGACGTCTATCATTATACGCCAAGATATTTACATTGGCTTATCCTTTGCAATTAATGATTTTGCATTTGTATTTTTTATCATCAAATAGACGGAGCTTTGCTTTAGATTCTAATAACTTAAACTGCAACTTATCGGTGTTGATTAACAGGGGCCGCGGAACGGGGGGGGGGGGGGGGCTTTAGCCCCCCTTTTTTTCCAAAACGTAAAAATGAATATATAATTGTGATTTTTAGCATCGTCAGCCCCCCCCCACTTTTAAAACCGTTCGGCGGCCCTGATTAATTTTATTGTTAGAAAACCATCTAGAAATTAACCTTCAATATCTGTTAATAGGTCATTTCTAAGTTTCTGGGCTCTTTAGATGCAAAGTGAATGCATGTACCATCTTCATATAAGGAGAAGGAACATTTTTCTACAGATCTGACCAAATGATTTAGAGTGATAATAAAGAGAAGAAGATGAGGGGGCCTAGGATACTCCCTTGAGGCACTACGCTTTACGAAAACCTGATATGTTGATTGACAATCGTTAATTGCGAAACCATTTTCCTGCTTCCTGATCAAATCCAAAGTAAGATAACTTCTTTAACGATAATTCAAACGAGATTACTGGTAAATCAAATGCCTTCTCCAGGTCAATTAGTGACCATACCAGAAATTTTAATTTGAGGCAATCTTTAACTCGATAATTTAATTTGTAGAAATATAGAAATAGATATGAAAAAAAAATATAAATGAATAATAAAGTTAAAGGTGAGGAAACCCGGATTCGTGATACTGTAGTGTTACGTGCTGGAATACTCCTTGGCTGGGGCGACAGCGACATGATCCTATTGTGAGAAGGGACATTAAACGTGACTATATTTTCCCCTATAAAACATGGGGATAAGGTCCGCTTTGACTTGATAGTAACCGCGTAGCCAGGATTTCATTTTGGAGGGGGCGGTAAATGCACGCGAAGCGTGCCAACACTTACAGAGCGCGCGAAGCGCGCTCCCTAGGGGGTGGGTGCAGGGAGGGGAGTTTCCCCCTCCCGCGCGAAGCGCGAAGCTTTTAGTGTTTCATAAATTAAAATGAAAAGGAGCCGTTTCTCTTGTCTCTAGTACCTCCAATTCGGTTGACTATATATTGCGATTTTGAACCTTGTTTTCAAAAGTGATTGTGAACGCACAAAAGAGGTATACAATGGAGGAAATTAAAATGATAATAACTCCGCGCGAAGCGCGGAAGCTAAAGTGTTTTATCAATTTTTCTTGCCATAAAAAGGGTCCCGAGAAAAGGGTATTCTCAAAGATATATTGAAACTTTCTTTGGAAAGATCAGATTTGATTACAAACAATTTAGCATCAGTGCATATTTTTAACTCGCAAAACAGAGAAGATTGGTAGAGGAAGATATTCCTCCCCGCGCAGAGCAATGAAAGGGCGGACGTTTCATCAAATGTAGATATCTCTAATACCCAATCGGCTCTAATTCAATTCATTTTCTAAGATTATTGAACTTCATTACAAGGAAAATAGTGCGCAAGAAGTTGAAACTTCTGTGATTTTATTGAAATTATCTATATATATAAAAAAGGATGCCTAATTTTTTTTGACTTATCCTGAAGCGCTTCATTTTGAATATAAAGAAACTTAAGTGTCATTCAAAATTTCAAACTGAGGGCGCAAAACAGGACAGGAGATGAATGTATACAGGGAAATGACATGAAGTTTAATACAATTTGATAAAAAATATTGTACTTTTTTTTTATTTAATACGACACGAATTGCATACCTTCCTCTTTTTAAATTAGGAACCTGTTTGACCCCAAATTATGGTTGTTTAGTAATGAGCTGAAAAGCAGGAGAAGTTGACTTTATGGAGGTGACGGCGGAAACTGATATAAAGATTTTACCCGCTCGGAGCCGACCAGACCAGAAGTTGCGCGATCAATTGAAAAAAAAAGATAACTTAATATATTTACTTCGGCCTAACCTTACTCAAATTCATGCCCTAATGTATACAATTTTAACTTTTACTGGCAAGAAGCACATAGCTGAGGTGGAAAAACAGGGTTAGAGAAAAGGTGGGGAAACAATGGAGAACTTCAATATTGTCATTTAACCGCGCGCAGCGCGGAAGCAAAATTCATATATGAATTTATAGAGCAAGAAGAGTGAAGGAGTTTCTCTTTTGAGAAAAAATAAAGAATAAAAAGAAAAAAAAAACACAAAGCTACCTTTCTTCCCTTTCCTCCCTTCCCTTTTCTTTTCTCCCCTCTTTTTTCCCTTCTTTTTTTTTCTTTTTGGGGACGTTTTGGGGGGGGCGACCGCCCCCACCGCCCCCCCTGGCTACGCGCCTGGGGATAATGATAGTATACTCCTTTAAAAGTCATGAAATTAAGAAGATATATCATTAAGAGGATATGAGCACCTATTTATCGGTGCCTTACCAAATTAAAAATTGCTAAGCCCTTCATTGTAATATTAAAAGGTTGATGTTCAGATGATGTTATATTACGAAATAAATTATTGAAGAGGAATAAACTTGATCAGTATCATTTTCAAAATAGGTCTAGCGCCAGCTACAGGGTGCGGTTATCACTTTCAAAGTATCCGATATCCGCGACATAACCGGGTCGAGCAATGGGCACGTACTTGTCTGCATGCTAAATGAACATACCGGTACGCTACGTCCACAGCGGACCGCGGATAGCGAACTAGAACGGATATGTTGCAGCGCAAATCAAATAGACGAAAATGTGTAGCGCTAGCAACATGAAAAGCACTGGACTGGGCTGGCCAAGCAGTTTAAACGGTACTGGTATACCGTCATAGAAGTCTAAATTACGCATGAACTGGTAAGTTTGATCGTTTTAAAATAAGCGAAATTAATGATATATTAGTTTCAAGTTTTTAATTGCTTTTGACTGTTGATGATTTAAGACAGAAATGTTAATGAAAATGATAAACATGGTGCCGTATGTCTCCAAATGTGAATAGTAAAACCCCGGCCGTGTGCGGTTGAATATTGCCTGGGTACCGTATGCGAATGTGATCGGAGGAATGGGGGAACGTAGTCCGCTATAGACCAAAAGCTTCGGTCTCTGTTATGTTGGTTGTTCAGCTGAACTCCGTTGGCTTCACTCACCAAATACAGAGGAGAAATAAAAAAAAAAAGTTAAAAAACTCCTCGAAACAGACGGCTGCCAGCTGTCTAAGTCCGCTATGGCTATGCCGCTATGGCTTCAGCTCGCCGCCGCCGCCGAAGGCCGGGCCCGGGGGTGGTATTCTGAGGTCATTTTATCTTTAAAATATTTTATTTTATCTCTTAAAATGTAATTGGTATTCTGAGATGAGATTTTATCTCTCAGATAAAATTTTAGATTTATTTTTATCTTGCGTATAAATTTTGTTATGGACTCAGTCACTCAATCACCATACTTCCACATCTCAAATTCTCGTTGTTCACTTGTTGCAATGAAGAGACCTTATATAGAACAGGCGTATAATGAGATTCATGTTGCCTTCTTTAATCTCTTGTAGTTTCACTTTCAAGCACCATTCAACAACTGAGTTGATTAACCCTGTAACAAGTAAACAAAACAAGAAAGCATTCATAAGAAAAATGCTCCTGTGAAGTGTTGTCTGAGTTACTCTTGTGGAGTATTAACTGTGTAAGCATGTATGCTCAGTAAATCCATTTACTTTGTTGTAAATAACAATAAGTTCCATTTTCATTCTTATTGTTGTGAACATTTCATATTTATCTCTTTAAGCTTCTCCAAAAAGAGTGAATACAATGAATCCAAATAGAGTGAATACAATGAAATTATGTTAATACTCAATTTCTCTTATACCACTTTTAAATGTATTTCTAACAATACTCCACCTACTTCCAAACTGCAAATTTAGTATATTTAAAACTTGCATTTGTTTACATGCTAAAGATGCATCTTTAAAACAATATGGTTTGGCTGATAAACTGTTAAGATAAAAGAAATGATCAATTTGCTTCTTTTCTATTTCTTTTAGCCAAATCTAAATGTATGTGTTTAAATAATGCATAATTGCATCTATAACAAATTTGTATAAAGCGCCTAGAATTGAAGTCTATACGGAGGCGTATCACACTAAATTTCAAGGAAGAATATCACTCCGCGGTGGACATTGTGCGTAAAGCTTTCACTATGGAAGCTCAACTAAAAAATATAGTTCCCTTTTTCCAGTAAAGAATGCATATAAACTCATTTCTAAATGTTTGAACCTTCAAATATTTAGCTCAAGTTAATAATAATCTTTGGCTTTCATCACTACTCTTTTCAGCCCAAAAGTTTGAAACAAATCACTTTCACTTTCAATGTCCACTGCGTGAACCTCTACGGCTCTAACTTTACAATATCAACGTACGATACATTTTACATTGAAATAAATGGATTGTTGTAACCTGATACGTGTCATAAAAAACCTAATAAAATAACCATTTATCACATATTTTGTCCTAGAACTTTAAGTAAATACTCAAAAAACATACCTTCAGGTGTGGGATGAATCCCGTTGAAATTAATAAAGTTTTGGAGTCATAATAAGCAATCTGCTAACTGGACTTTCTTGGCAAAACTGCCGCTGTGGTACCAAAAAATGTGATCTCGGCAATTGCACAATTGTATGCTCGTAGTTTCTTTTACCAGTCGCCTAAAAATAAATATAACTGTGAAAGCTACGATAACGTTAAGTTTTACTTGAGTAGAGCGAAGCTTCTAAATATTTGCAATGATACGAATTTCGAGAGATTTCTTATTATTTTTTATGTGCCAAGATTTTAAAAAATATTAGCTAAACATATTATTCAAAGGATTAATTACATATGTATTAAACAAGTAAATGCATGCTGCAATTTAACATATTCATTTAGCAAATTATTCCAAAAAAAATATGTTGCCATGACAAATTTTATCTTGCGTACCGTATCTACCATGTCTACAGATGATACGCAACACAAATGCCTGCGTACACATACATACCGTACCCATCGCGTATCTAGCCATTGCAACGCAGATGATGTGCTTGCGCCCATGTTACTTTGAAGAAAAAATAAGATAAACTTAAAAGAGGGTAGAGGCTATTTTATCTCTGCCACGTTGATTTCACGAGTATTTCTAGGTGAATTAACCCCAAATGGTGACATGAAAATGAAGAAAAATTATATATTTATTAAGAATAACACCTTAACGTTGTTCCTGTACAATCAGAGAGTATTTCATAAGACATTTCTTTACTAATACTGTCTTTAAAAAATTGAAATGATGTTTGAAAAGATGCGATATAGACTTCGGAATAAGATGAGAGTACCGTAAGGGCACTAGTATTCAACCCGTTTAGAGAGTTTCCTCAAATATATAGAAACATAGAATTTACCTGAATTTCAGACCCGTCTTATTTCTAAGAGCAAATGCTGGTTATTCTTTTTCCGTTATTTTTTTCTTCAACCAGTCGACTGTGTGCGCGGGCGATCGAATTATTCGGCGACGTTTTTTTGCACTAGTATTCAACCCGTCTGCACTAGTATTCAACCTAGCGATGAAAGATGGTCCTGTCTCTCAATCTGCCCTTGTCCCATCCGACTATGGACTAGACCATTTGAGATGAGACCAAACAGGGAATTAATCAAAGCCAGAGACTTACATACATGTAGATCTAGATCTAATTTACCAATATAAACCCTTTTGAGATTTGCTATCTATCCTCACTAGGTTGAATACTAGTGCAGTTCAGTGCAAAAGGCCATCAGCGCATAATTCGATCCTACACGCATACAGTCGACAGATTGATAAAGAAAATACCGACAACAGATTAGCCTGGAAATAACAAAGGTATGAAATTAAGAAAGTTTCCATATTTCTAAATATTTTTGGAAATATGTCAAAATCTTTGAATTATGCTGGGTTGAATACTAGTGCCCTTATGGTATTGTCCTTTTTGTTAAAAAGAAATCTCCGTAAAGACGCGCAAGCGTATAGTGCAAGCGTATTTGAAGTCAATAAATTGACGCAATCTGGCCCCTTTGCCACACCTCCTGGCGGAATGGATTTTAATTGGTTGAGTGATATGAGAGAGCTATAAAAGGGCGTTTATAATTGGATATTGATTAAAAAATAGGTGTGTCTTACAGAGATAAAATGATTCTCAGAATACCAATTCGGAGAGATTTTAAGGGTATTTTATCTCACTGATTTTAACAGAGATAAAATATTTTATTTTATCTGAGATAAAATGGATCTCAGAATACCACCCCGGGACATATAGGATAGGGTAGACCCTAACCCAGGGAACTCCCGCCCGCGGGCAGGAGCCCAGGATCTTGCGTGTAAAGGCATACTCACCTGACAAGCGTGAAGTATGGTCAAAATAATTCTCCGAATAAATAGTTAAAACAGAAATCAAGCACTTACCACGATTATAATATGGATGAAGGTCTAACGAGTGGCAGTTTTTCTGACATCTGGGCACAGACTGGAACCTCAAAAAACGAAAAGTTCTCTCCTACCCCCGTCTCGATCGGCCATTTTTTTTAATGAATTGTAACAAAATGGCCGATCGAAACGGGTAGAAGGAGAGAACTTTTCGTTTTTTGAGGTTCCAGTCTGTGCCTAGATGTCAGAAAAACTGCCACTCGTTAGACCATCATCCATATAATCGTGTTAAGTGCTTGATTTCTGTTTTAACAATCTATTCGGAGAATTATTTTGACCATACTTCACGCTTGTCAGGTGAGTATGCCAAATTGCACGTAAGATCCTGGGCTGCCGCCCACTACGCGGACAGGAGTTCCCTGGGTTAGGTAGACCCAAGTCTTGAGGACTCAATGATGGTGTCTTTTTGAAATACCTTGACATATACTACTCCATCATTTACAGTCTTGAACCGCCCTTCATATATAAAGAGACACATGTAAACAAAGATGGATTTCCCTAGCCCAGGAAATTCATCTTTTAATTATTATTTATTTTGTTTGGCGTCACCTGTCTGTGACTGTGCCTGGCTGGGAGGCGAAAAGCGAACTGAATCACTATGACCCGCAGGTCTCTCCTCCCGATATAACTTTTAACTGATTGGGGAGAATGCAGGTGGACCACTACACCGTGGTTCCCCAGGGGGGGGGGGCACTCGACCAAAAAAGTGGTAGGGGTGTGCCGCGGGCGAGAAAAAAAATGTCTGCGAAGTTTGGACACCCCATCATATTAATACTAAACTTATGTAAATTGGCTACAACTTCATTTCCCCCTACTAGAATAAAACAAAATTTGTTTCACACAAAATATGAAGAGAAATCATGTAAGAAGATGAGCTATACTCACAGATGTTATTGTCGCCATTTTGCTCTTTGTTATCATAGCCAAAGATACTAGACGTGTATAGAGGGCGACAATATCATGAGCAGTGCCAACTTAGATGAAAAAAATACTTGCGTCGGCCGATAAATATTATGAATCTTAAAATATCATGAAGTGATTTCATGCTATTTATAATAGCCAATCTGCCGATGCAAGTATTTTACAATATTTATCAGCTGACACAAGTATTTTTAGCTCATCCGGCCTGAAGGGCAAGATGAGCTTATGCCGTCGTCTGTCGTCTGTCCACAGTTTCAAAGTGCTACTATTCGCCATTTCAAGTCCGTTTTCAATTCTGTTTGCTTTATATGATAGCACTAGGTGGGGGATTCAAAACTTCTACACAGAATTTTGAAATTCATGCTAATTTATGCGCATTTTTCAAAATTCACAAAAAATGCTTCTTTATTTGGTGACCGATTTTGAATTTTTTGCTTCCATCTGGTAGAGCTTCATGAGATTCACCAAACTTCTACACAGAATTTTGACCAGAACAATTTTTATGCTAATTTATGCAAATTTTGAAAAATTCACATGAAATGCTTCTTCTTCTATATTTGTTGACTGAATTTGATTTTGTTTAGTCCATCTGGTAGAGCCTCATGAGGTCCATCAATCTTCTACACAGAATTTTGAAATTTTGACTAGAAAAATCTTTATGCTAATTTATGCGAAATTAATTTTTGCATGTTTTTTAAAAATTCACATAGAATGCTTCTTTTTCTTTATTTGTGGAACGATTTTTATTTGTTTTTTCTTCAACCTGTAGAGCTTCATGAGGTTCACCAATCTTCTACACTGAATTTTGAATGTTATTTAGAGCAATTTTTATGCTAATTTATGCGAAATTAATCTATGCATATTTTGAAAAATTCACATAAAATGCTTCTTCTTTATTTGTTGACTGATTTTGATTTTTTTCTTCCATCTGGAAGAGCGTCATGAGGTTCACCAATCTCCTACACAGAATTTTGAAATTTTGATTAGAACAATTTTTATGCTAATTTATGCACAATTAATTTATGCATATTTTTAAAAATTCACATAAAATGCTTCTTCTTCTTCATATGTTGACTGATTTTGATTTAGAGATTAAAGTCGTACGTACCACTGACATGCTTAATCTCCACAGAGCACACATGCACCATCTATTTTCCAAGGGTGAAAATTTATCCAAATATCACATTTCCTTTAGTGTTTTGAGCCCAAACTTATGTAAACGGGCTACAATATCCTTTGACCCTATTGGCCCAAATGTTTTTATATATTTTTTTAATACAATGGCACATTAAATACATAACAAAAAGTAGAGTATGTGGATTATGGATTGGTACATGTAAATGAAGTAACAAAATATTACGGTACTGTTAATGTCCACACATCACTACTCCAACACAACAAAGCAGACTTGAAATGAACAGTCTGGTTTATTGTTGCTAGGAAGTTGCTAGGGAAACTTTGACCTGTTCTTCATTGAGAACTCCCTCTGTTGTTGGTTTACTCACTTTACAGGAGTGTGGGACTATTATAAGGCTGAACATGAGAGTAATTCAACTGCGCGCAAAGCATGCCGGACAGGCGTAAGTAAAGATCACATGACTTTATTAATTAAAATAATTCATTAAAAATAGATCAAATGTTTGTATATCAAAAGAAAAACAATAGACATAATGCTACGTTCATACTCTTTCATAATCAAGGCGTTTGGGAAGGCTAGACTGCATTTTTGTATTTCATTTTAATCATTATTACCCACAATGCAGTTCTGGTTTTTCTGGCGATGAACTGGCAGAAATTATGGTTAGTCTTATTTCAGGCCATTTAACTTTTGATTGAGCTGGTCAAGTACCTGATTAACATATCAAGTCTTAATGTACTGTTAATTGTGACTAATGTCAGTGAATTAAAGCAAAATCTATCAAGGGATTGATTTTTAATGATTTTTTGATGAGCTATGATATAACACGTGAGTGAATGGGGGTCTGTAATACTCATGTGTGCCTTATAATGCTGAACACACAGAAACTTTTGCCAATTGAGGTGATCACCTGTTTGTTTTATTTGCTTTGTTTTGTGTTTGAAGGAGAAGTGGCCAAACATTTAAACCAGTTTTCGCAAACAGACCCACTTTTTGTGTTGGCTCCATTTTGGATGTACTTTCTATAAACTTGTTTGCATACTGATTGGTAAAATAGAAGCATTCCATTAGCGTGTATTGTACATAAATTTCATGTCCAAGCAGTTTGCCTACAGTAATTGAGATCAGCCATTAGCTGCACTGCAGGGGGTGACCGCTCCCTTTGTTTTTTTAAAGCTAAATGATAGTAGTTGCAGTAAAACACTAATTTTGTGAGAAAGTCTGAAAAACCAAGGTTAAGTATGACTATATCATCGTGGATCTAGATTTGATACAGTTACATAAACTGAACTTTGTGAAATCATAAAATCTAAGCTGAAATACGATCACACTGAAGATCGCCAACACAGATAGGCACACGTGGGACAATGTATTATTATTGCTGGAATAAAGACCTGACGGAGGTGACTGAATCCGCGCTTATTTTTCTTATTTCTCAGCGATTACATAATTTCTTCCAGAATCCTTTGGCACATATTTTTTATTCATACAAAGAGACACTTGGGTGGTCATTATATCAGATTCTGTAAAAAGTCATTTTGAGATCGTTAACAGAACTGGAATTTATCTTTAAGTAATGACAAAAAATGTGAAAATTTTTAGGTGAAAAATGTATCATGTGGGTTGTGATTTAAAAAGTTATTAGTTGCACCAGTAATACACAGAAAATAGTCTGCCCCACTCCCATTTAAAAAAAATGGCACTGCCTTGTGAAAAAACCCCAGTGAATTGCTACTAGGGTCACAACTAAAGGTAATGAACAGCACTCTTGGGAAATACATCTAGATGACTAGATCCCTTGAATTTCATATGAATTCCTGGTTTTGTTCATTAATCTTGGCAGAATATTGAAAATAAAATAACTACATTATTTTCCCTCAAACACCATCCGTCAAAAAAAAAGAAAAAAAAAAGACCCCCACATTTTATATCAGAATAGGCATTAAAAATTGACCTTTATATTATGAAAACACCTCTTGGCTCAAGCTCCACATCTGTGCATTAGATTAATAACCAACATACTGTAGATTTACATGATACCATGGACCCATTTCAGATTGAGATGTGAGTTTGCGACACCATTCATGATCAAACACACAAAACCACTTCAAGTTTCCTCGCTTGATCTGGAGCAATCTTTATCGCCATGGTAACTGGATATAATGCTGCGTTGTGTTTTTCATCGCATTTGTATGGCCTTGTGACAGTGTCATAGAATGGACTCTGTTGGTAATTCTTTGAGCGGACCGATGCAAATGGGAGGGATCATAATTGTGCAATATGATCTCGTAGGTTCATTTTTCACCCACCTAATTGGATGATCTGTTAAATGTAGGACAGTTCACTTGTGGCTTCAACACCTATCTTTAGACCCGAGGAGCAAGTACAGTAACTGGTAATTGTCCCTGACTGAATTGTTCTGAGCCAATTAGTTACCATACTAGGGTATTTTTATTACCCTTCATGTACTTTATTGCAAATTTTGTGGATTAGCATTACTGAGACTTTGAGTCTATTTTAAAAGATGTCTTTGTGTTTGAGTAATACTAATAAACCTTTTTTTCAAAGCAGTTTGGCAAAAGAATCTGTCACAAGTAATTGACAGACTACTGTAAACTGTGTTTGTACAAAACTCCCACCTCAATTTAGGGACTTCCAAAGTGTCACATGACTAAAAAACCAGGTCTGTGTTGCCGTCTGCGCCTTCCTGTAATTGAAAGTGATGTAACTGTAGATATTTCTGTTTGTTCTTTGTTTCTCTTTTTGAAGCATTTATAGATATTTGAGTCATCCTCTGCAGCCTGTCTGAAAACCTTTGTCTCATTCTCAACATACATGACTTCACCAGTCCTTTCACCATTGCCCATGGAAAATAAGGCCATTAATCATGTAATGATTTTAAGATGCATGTACATGTACTGTACATGTAATTGTTTCAGTAACATTTGACTGTCAGCCAATCAAATTGAATGATTTAGTAGATTTAAACACTAAATATTGCAGATTTGTTGTAATATTACACAAGTTTTATGAAACAGGCTCCAGGGGCCCGTGATACAAAGATGGTAACTTTGTCGTTGTGGTATTTACATGTACTGTACATGTAATTGTTTCAGTAACATTTGACTGTCAGCCAATCAAATTGAATGATTTAGTAGATTTAAACACTAAATATTGCAGATTTGTTGTAATATTACACTAGTTTTATGAAACAGGCCCCAGGCCCAGGGGCCCGTGATACAAAGATGGTAACTTTGTCGTTGTGGTATTTACATGTACTGTACATGTAATTGTTTCAGTAACATTTGACTGTCAGCCAATCAAATTGAATGATTTAGTAGATTTAAACACTAAATATTGCAGATTTGTTGTAATATTACACTAGTTTTATGAAACAGGCCCCAGGGGCCCGTGATACAAAGATGGTAACTTTGTCGTTGTGGTATTTACATGTACTGTACATGTAATTGTTTCAGTAACATTTGACTGTCAGCCAATCAAATTGAATGATTTAGTAGATTTAAACACTAAATATTGCAGATTTGTTGTAATATTACACTAGTTTTATGAAACAGGCCCCAGGCCCAGGGGCCCGTGATACAAAGATGGTAACTTTGTCGTTGTGGTATTTACATGTACCATGGAAATGGATTAGTAGCCAATTAAAACCAAAGTTTCAGTTGCAGACCAAATCACAAGTCTCCAGATTTGTATTCATTGGTACTGGACTTGTGCATTAATATTTATATTCACACGTCATATGAATGAATTGAAGTTTTGCCACAATTTTTTTTCAAAGATGTGTTGCATATTTGAATAGGCGGTGTGTGCAGATGTGTGTGAAATATACAGGTGACAGTCCTGAGTATTTTATGTTTGTAATTCAACCAACTACTGAATTATACATTATGTTCCCCACCAACTGACAACTTTGGCAATCTCTTGGTGAGGATGAGGAGGGGATGGGTTCAAACAAACCTGTTTTCGGCATTCAAAGACATTTAAAGACATTTAAAGACCACAAATTTAGTTTGAAAATTATTAACAATGCAGAGTGGGATTTGAACTTGTGAACCTCTGAAATACAATAGATGAGAGTCGGTACCCATACTAGTACTAAAAGGTCCCCAGTTTTCTGTGACTTGGAAAAAAGGAATCCAAAATTCATATGGAATTTGGGAATAAGATAACATTTGTAGAAAACACAATTTTTCTTGGAATATCACATGTGTTTGCCAAGTTTTAAATGTTCAGTGCATAGACCTACAATACATATAACATGTATGTAACATGTGCATTGTATTATTTTTTAAAATTGTCTATATTACAAAAAGACTATAAATGTACATTACATTGTCATTATATGATTTGAACTGCTTGTATATAAGTATGTACATGCGCATTGTCATCGGAAAACACAGACTTTGACATTTAGAACACTGGACAGCATAGAATTTCATTTTAATGTCTCAAAACAGAAAACTGGGGACTTAATACCCTGCTCCATGATGCTTAATACAACATCAGAAGGAAATTTAAATCTCTATTAAAAATAAGCAGTGGATTTGGCAATTGCTGTTGGTTGAACTGATCTTCAATAAAGTGTATTACCCTCCAGGTTCGCTCAATATTAGGTCATGTTTAATGATCCAGATTCCAGAATGAACATTAATCACTTTCAGACGTCATGTTTGGACATGTTCATACAGAGAATCTTTAAGGCTTAAGAATGTGTTTCTTATTTATTGGAAAATATTCTTGGACACATGCATTAATGCATTGTTTGCATGAAATACATTTTTAGGTTTCAATCATTTTATGATAAAATGGCTTAAACAGCTTGCAAAGTTTTATCATATTACTGTTTAAAAAAGAAAAATATATATCTTGTAAGTTACATCCAGTGAAACATGTCATAGTGGCAACCTGTCTACATGTAGGGGAAGGCGGGGTAAGTTGAGCATAGGGGCAAGTTGAGCCACCAGCCCCAGGCCAATAATGAATGAGTCAGACATTGTGGTGGTGTCATGTATTGATGACCCATAGCATAACCCCTAACCCCACCACATTATTTCCAAATTTGAAACAAAAAGTAGATTTTTAGAGGGAAAAATATGAATTTCAGCCAAAAAAGAGTGTGAAATAGATAAGTGCTCTATAAACACACACGTCTTTAAATATAATAAAGACATGATAACAACATTATTAGTCCAGGTATGGATCTTCATTCTTGTCATAGTCTTTTATATGATGGATGCATAATAAATGTGTGGATATAAAATTATCGCACTAAGTTCGGACTGGGGTAAGTTGAGCCAAACAGCATGGGGCAAGTTGAGCCATGGTAATTCCTATGGTAATGTATAAAAACAAACAAACCATAAAAATCAATTGAAATGTAGGCTGAAAGGAGCAAATTTACATGACTGCTCTTTTCCTTTTACAGGATGTTAGTATGTACAGAGAATTAGCAAGTGAAAATTCTTTAAACAAAAAACTGACATGCTGGTTCTTTCCCCATACATTTTGTACATAGTTTTTGTGGCTCAACTTACCCCAGAAGGTGGCTCAAACTTACCCCATATATGGGGCAAGTTGAGCCATTTGACATCGTTTTTTTTTTTTCAAAGGTCACGATGACTTTCAGTGTGGGGATGGAAAGTTATATATAGGTGGAAAATATTTCAGATGAATTAAATTTCAAGGCAAGGTACTTATTTCGACAAGATTATTAATCATATCAATTCTAACATGCAAAAAGCAAAAACTGTCACAACTTACCCCGCCTTCCCCTACATGTAGGGGAAGGCTGGGTAAGTTGAGCATAGGGGCAAGTTGAGCCACCACCCCCAGGCTAATAATGAGTGAGTCAGACATGGTGGTGGTGTCATGTATTGATGACCCATTGCATATATATCCTTTAACCCCACCACATTGTTTTCAACTTTGAAACAAAAAGTACTTTTTTAGGGGGAAAAATGCAAAATTCCGCCAAAAAAGTGAAAAAGGGTGTGAAATAGATAAGTGCTTTATAAACACACACGTCTTTAAATATAATAAAGACATGATAACAATATTGTTAGTCCAGGTATGGATTCTCATTCTTGTCATAATCTTTTACATGATGAATGCATAAGAAATGTCTTCATGTGAAAATATCGCAATAAGTTCGGACTGGGGTAATTTAAGCCAAATCAACATGGGGCAAGTTGAGCCATGGTAATTCTTATGGTGATGTATAACAAAAAATTAAAAAACGTGAAAAGCCATTGATATGCAGACAGAATTCACATGACAGTTCTTTTACTTTAGAAGATGTTAGTATTTATAGAGAATTAGCAAGTGAAAAGACTTAAATGAAAAATTGACATCCAGGGGTGGAATTCTGGAACACTATCATAACTTTTGTCATAAATTTTGTCATTTCTCTCTGAGATGTGACACCGCTATGATTGTCACAAATCGGTATTCTGAACATTGTCTTTTCCCTGTCATATCTCTCAAATTTCCCGCCCATCTTTTCCGAAGCAATCCAATCAAAATCATCGTTAGTTCCTTGTGGGAGCCCTTCTAGCCAATAGGAATGCCCCGTGAAAGGTAGGGGGTATCCCCAATTCTGTTGCTGGCATCGTGCAACTACGCGAATATTGATGTGCTTAATTACAAAGAGAGACAGGAGCTGTGAAGGATTTTAAAGGAGAAGTAGAAAAAGAAGGAAAACAGAGAAAAAACGAGGAATTGATATGTAGGGCCTAACTAATTGTAGCATGAAAAAATAATTATAAAAATTGTCATGGATGATGAATGAAACTAATACCACAATTTAATCTAAATGATATCATTATATGCTTGGCAGGGTATCAGGATATTTGGTACTAAAATATATGACAAAATTTATGACTGCTACCCCCTGTCATAACTTTTGTCATATCATTTGCTTGTATAAAAGGATTACGCAGATTAGAGCCGCGTATTTTTGGTGCGTGCTAAAGAGAAGAGACAAAATTTATGACAATTTTAAATTTTTGTGCCAAAAGTTATGCCATTCACCAGAATACCGATTTTGTCATATCTCTGAGATAAGATGAAATATGGAGAAAAGACAATGTTCAGAATACCGCCCCAGGTTATTCCCGCATACATTTTGTACATAGTTTTTGTGGCTCAACTTACTCCAGACGGTGACACAACTTACCCCACTGATGGGGTGAGTTGAGCCATTTGACATAGTATTTTTCAAAGGTCACGATGACTTTCAGTGTGGGGTAGAAAGTTATATATAGGTGAAAAATATTTCCCAAAAATCAAATTTAAAGGCAAGGTACTTATTTCTACAATATTATTAGTCATATCAATTCTAACATGCAAAATGCAAAAAGTGTCACAACTTACCCCGCCTTCCCCTATAGTTAAAACCTCTCTTTAGTGGCCACTAAAAGTGTTTCTTAAAATGAATGTGTTTAAGAACCTGTCTATAAGGACCGCCTGTCTCCACCTTGGTAATTTTTTCTTTTCCCCTAGGTGGGCTTTGAAATATACAATTTTAACTGAACCATCTCTATAGTGAATTCCAATCATATGTCATTTACAGTACCAAAACTAACAACTGAATAGCAATCATCCACCTGACTTTATCACATTATACAATAAGTTTGTGAAAATAAATCATTTTCAAAACTCCATTCAAAACATGCTCATAAATATTGTATAGCAAGTACATGTAAGAAATCAATATTTTATCTTCAATAATTTTTACTATTCTTGAAATCCTCAACTCGGTCCTGGGACGTGCGTTTCATGAAAGGACTTGTCGGACATTTTATTGTACAAGTCTTGTTTTATCCGTCAGTTACCATAGGAACTTTGTCTCTCACCCAATCGGAATCAAGGAACGTTGGCAGACCTGACTAACTTGTCAGATGAAAATATTGATGAAATACTTTCCTGCACCCTGGTATACACAAAGCTAGTACAGTGTAGCATTTGATTATGGTGCTGATTTTTACATACATAATAGTCAATGCATTCAATCGTAGAAACCAGCAGACCAGCACCCAATCAATCGCTAAGGTTTATGCTAATGGGCCCTAATTTGCATTCTCCAGGGTCTACAGTGGTTGATACAAATGTAAATTCTACTGCTTCCTAGAGTTTGCTGTGTTTTTTTTTATACTTGATCTCTCCTCTTTTCGACTTTCTGTGTGTTTTTCTGAAGCCCTGAAGAAATTCGAGACAATGATTTGTTACCTCAAGAACGAGGGAAGAGTTGTATAAATAATGTCTTGTACAGTATGTATATCAGCCATTGTGCATATACTTGCCTCCATTTTGTTTTTAGAATATCTACAATTGATTACACCTATTCACTTGATTTCCTCTCAACAGCAAGAACAATAAATTTTACAATTATATAGTAAATGTACTGTAGATTCTGCATTTCTATCTTTTATGTAGCCCAGAACAGTATGAAAGCAATAAAAGGCCACTTGAACACAAAACATACAAATAATCGATCTTAGGAAGATATGAACCAATTATCAGACACTGACAAAATAAAATGGTCTACATGTATGTGTATGCATGGAGCTATCTTTATAAACTGACATTAGTTCTGGCAAACTGACAGATTACACTTTGTTTTGAGCTTGCTTACAGTCAAAGGGGTAGGGGTCTCTTTGGCAAATTATGAGGGCTGTTATGGACATTTTTGTGTGAATTGCTCTTTTACACCTTTTGTTTGCTTGATGTACAGCACTGTATGTACATGCAGGAGTATACTAGATTGGTATTGCCGAACTGAAATTAAACATTCGCAGCATATAATGTATATTACAATACCTACCTGTACATGTATAATATAAAATTTTCAAATGCCTTGCATTCAGTAGTTGATTATTATTCAATAATTGATTATCAGGTTGAATTTTCCTTGTCTCAGTGGGGGAGTTTAACCTAATTTGTGACTTCATTTGTTTTTGTTTTTGTGCGGAAATTGTGTTTTTCTCTAGTAATAGTGGAAAAGGGTGGTGTTCTTCATGTACATATGTACAGGTAGGAGGGCAGGGGTGCAGCTAGCCCATGATTTTTTTTTCAAGTGACTATTATTGAAATAAGGTCGGATGTTTTTTAAGAATTGGGAAAAAGAAGAGAATGAAGTTGAGAAGACAAGGTGGAATTATTTTTTCTTTCAGTGAAAAAAAAAAAATTTCATCTTCAGCCTTCCCACCAATCCAAATACATCCAACCCCTGTAATGCACATACCCAGTGACTTAATGAACCGATAGTGCCATCTCGAGTCCTCAACTACCGTACTCATACTGTACCTGGCCAGTTTCCTGACCCATAATGCTAACTGTAGTCTACTAATATAGACCAACTTGAATAATAACATTGATTATAAAGTAACCAATACATTTATACCACTGAAATTATCATACCAAGTAGCAAAATAATTACTGGTACTTCTCCTCTCAAAACATTTTAGTTACTCTATAGGCCTACATATACCGTTATACATGTGGGTCAATTTATTCTGTGTACATGTAGTATTAATAGTAGATATTTTTTTAGAATGATGTAGATTTTATCCAGTATGGCAAGAATAGATGGTGTAAAACCAATGTTTTTCTTCACTCATGAAGGATTTAGGTTTTCATTATTGTTACAATCACCACGGCATATGCTGTGGTATTCGACCAAAAACTATGTAATTACATTGGTATGCGGATGAAATTCCCGCACCATAGCAACGGCAATTAACAGGTTTGTATGATGTACATGTATTTATACAATGTATGTAGGCCTGTATTAATCTGTGACTTTCCATGACCTTATTAGAGTGTGCACTCAAATCTGAATGAACTACAAATAGTTGAATATTTTATTTAAAGTATTTTTATGTTGTTCATCTTTTCTTGGTTCCCTGAATATGGCTGAATATCTTTAGAGATATTCAGCCATCTTCCTTTTGCTATCCTTTGCTTTTTGTCTCGCCTGCTTTTTTTGCAGACCGAGACTGTAGGCGGCGTCAACATTGAAATCTTAACCAAGGTTAAGTTTTTGAAATGTCATCATAACTTAAAAAATATATGGACCTAGTTCATGAAACCTGGACATAAGGGTAATCAAGTATTACTGAACATCCTGCCTGAGTTTCAGGTCATATGACCAAGGTAACAGGTCATTTTAGGGTCAATGAACTTGGATCATGTAGGGGGAATCAATATTGAAATCTTAACCAAGGTTTAGCTTTTGATAGTTGTCAATAACTTCGAAAGTATATGGACCTAGTTCATATGACTTAGACATATAAAGGGTAATAGTGTATCGCTGAAGAGCCTGTCAGAGTTTCAGGTCACATGATTAAGGTCAAAGGTCACTTACGGTCAATGAACTTTGGCCACGTTAGGGTTATTTGAGGAATTGTCATCATAACTTTGAAATTTTATAAACCCTCAAAAAAGTTTGGAAATCTGAGTTTTGCCATTATTTTCTCCCAACTCCCAATACTAAAGCAATGCAAATTTGATATCATTCAAAGATCATTGAAATCTCTTTAAAGTGATACCATGCTTGTTATGATTATACCATCACGAAAGAGCAAGATTCAAAAGTGTTGGATGAGGTCTGAATTGAAAAGCTGCAAAACAAGCAGAAATAGTCATGAAGGGTTAATACAGAACAGGATTTTTTACAAGTCTGTGTCAATGGAGATGAAAATCCATTCAAATCAAGCCCCTGCTTCCTAATTTTTGATGTTTTGTTGTGGTTTATGTAGTGATGGTTCTGTGAGGGGAGATAACGTTGTTTGAGTCGTGATTTGAAATACCCATGCATGTTTGTTTCTTATGTGTTTGCTTGTGCATAGGTGTGTTAGATTCCATGTTAATGTTAAGGTGCATGAAAACAAAAGAAACCGCTGAGAAACTCACTCATCACCACAAAAAAAAAAGAACAGTGACTTTCAATATTGTGTCATTTTGCAACTTTTGAATTTTGACCTTGCCCCACATTTCAAGGCACTGCACCACCATGTGATATCATGTAGGGTATCAATTTAAAGAAAATAAAATGATCTATTCATTGGTATCAATCACACATTAATATTCACTAAAACCGAGGAGGGATTATCGATCAAACTCAGATTTTCAAACTTTTTTTGAGGGTTTTATAAAGTTTGATGATTAAGATATATTGTCTTGCTTGGCGTCCATTCAATGTTGCAGTTGCTCTGTACATGTATACCCCTGCTGCATGAAGTTTAAAGGAGTTTTTGTTTATGGGGTACAGTATGGTTGGATAGACAGATGGTTTAACTGGGTGTTCAGTCGGTCAGTTGATTGTCTATTGGTCAGTTGGTTGCCAATCTTGTTGATAGAACTACTTCCTCAGTTTCTGCCAACGCTCAGGAGACCTGGCAACCAGGGTTTGAGTAAAGGCATGCAGACATACTTTTTGAAGGTGATGGGAACAGTGTTGCCATGGTATTGGCATATTATGGCAATGAATGGAGAATATCTTGCAGGGTGAACTACATATTTTTTTGGGGGGCCAAAGACTTGGCTCATTCAGTGGTCTTTATGTATGCAAAACACACTATTTGAGCGTGTTGTGTACGATGTACCAAGCGTGTTGTGTACTATGTTACCAGTAACCCATATTCTGTAAGATCAAGTCACCACATCTATCAAATGTGAAAATTACCCATTCTTTAATGTATTCACAGTAATATTTTGATTGCTCTCCCCTACAGTTGGAGGAATTCTTACACATCTATTATGTTAACAAACGTGATCTCATTCAAACTTCCAGATAGAAAACAACAAACAAATGTGCCATATTAGATAACACCTCCCAATTTACCAGGAATACGTGACTACATTTCTCCTCTTGTATTGAAGAATCGTATTAAGAAGCTGCATGCGTATTTGGGAATTCGAGAAAAAAAGAAAAGGTAAATACAGCACGAGGCTCTGCAGGCGTGCCAAACAACAATGGTTCTCGCCGCTTCTCATATTTGATTAGGACTCGAACGTCGGGAGAAGAAGAAAAACCCACATCTTACGCTGAGAGGGAAAGCAATCCACACACACAAACTCTCTCTTTGCTGTACACATGCTCATGTTGGAAGCCATGGTATTTAAAGAGGCATGAAACCTTTGGAACAAATAGGCTTGTGTAGAAACAGAAAAATCAAAGAATAAGAATAAAGAAAGTTTAAGAAAAATCGGACAAATAATGAGAAAGTTATGAGCATTTAAATATTGCAATCACTAATGCTATGGAGATCCTCCCATTGGCAATGCGACAAGGATGTGTGATGTCACTGATGAACAACTTTCCCTTTGTTGGACTATAAAATACCCTCAAAATGTCTCTTTTTGCTTTTTCAAATGATGATACAAACTCTTTATCCATGATGTATTCTTAAAAAATATGTATTATATGCCCTCATGTAGAAAGAACACATGATCTATGGATATATGTGATAAAAGAGGCAATTCAAGTGAAATATATACTAAAGTAATGGGGAGAGTTGTTCACAGGTGACATCACACATCTTTGTCGCATTGCCAATTTGCTATCTCCATAGCATTAGTGATCGCAATATTCAAATGCTCATAACTTTCTCATTATTTGTCCGATTTTTCTCAAACTTTTGTTGATCTGTTTCTTTGATTTTTCTGTTTTCACACAAGCTATCTTGTTCCAATGGTTTCATTCTCCTTTAAGAATTTGGCATGAGCTCATCACACTTATCAATCGAAGCTAATTGGGATTAAAATCTCTACAATTATTATGAATGCCCATCCTCATGAATGACCTTTACATGTAGATCATTACAATAATTTTGTACAATGATGCATACATGTACAAAGTATTTGCAGTTAAAGCTTTCTTCCCTTTCGTTGGGACCAAGTAGCCTTTGTGAAAATAGAAAAATTAAAGAAACAAATCAATAGAAGCTTTAAAATTAAATTGGAAGAATAATATGAAAAGTTTGAGCCTTTAAATGTTTAGAAAATTAAATCATATCCCATGTATACATTTATGTGCACGCCCAATTAAGGTCTGTGATGTCATATTTGTACAACTTCCCAGTCACTTTTGTACATTACGCGTATCCCCAAGTCTATCCATAGATCAGCTGTTCTTTCCCAGGGAGGACATGTAGTACAATTTTTGTCTCACCTGCGAAGCAAAGTGAGACTATAGGCGCCGCTTTTCCGACGGCGGCGGCGTCAACATCAAATCTTTTATACCTGAGGTTAAGTTTTTGAAATGACATCATAACTTAGAAAGTATATGGACCTAGTTAATAAAACTTGGCCATAAGGTTAATCAAGTATTACTGAACATCCTATTAGAGTTTCATGTCACATGACCAAGGTCAAAGGTCAATGAACTTTGGCCGAATTGGGTGTATCTGTTGAATTACCATCATAACTTTGAAAGTTTATGGATCTGATTCATGAAACTTGTACATAAGAGTAATCAAGTATCACTGAACATCCTGTTCGAGTTTCAGGTCACATGATCAAGGTCAAAGGTCATGTAAGGTAAATGAACTTTGGCCATGTTGGGTTTTTTTGTTGAATAACCATCATATCTCTGTAAGTTTATTGGTCTAGTTCATAAAAAGTGGACATAAGAGTAACCATGTATCACTGAACATCTTGTGCGAGTTAGAGTAGTATTCAAAGTGAGCACTGCTGCTATATTGAACCGCGTGATGCAGGTGAGACGGCCAGAGGCATTCCACTTGTTACTTAATATATCATGGACAAAGAGTTTGTACTACTATTAGATCCATCAATAATATATGTTTTGGGTATTTTCACGGTAAAAAGGGGAGAACTGTGCTTGTGTGACCTCACAAATCTTGGTCACATTGCCAAAATTTGGAGGATCTCCTTAGCATTAAGTATTGAACTCAATCTTCTTTGATCTTTCTGTTTTTATTCAAGTTATACTTGTTTCCTAGGGTTTCATTTTCCTTAGAGTCACATTTACAGGAGGGTCATTGTCTAATTTTGATTCATTTTTGCACTCACTTTTCTACATTGAAATAATTTTGGCTTGGCGAAATCTTGATTGTAAAGCATCTTGCCTGAGAGAATTTGTTGAGGTCCGAGTAGAGCTGGCTTGGTGGGAAGGGTACACGGGAGTTCACACTGGCCCAAATTTTAGAGGTCACACACACACTGGTGGGCTGCAGCAACAGGGATTTTGGCTAGCCAGAACAGTAAGGCTGAATATTAAAGCATTGAGGTGACCAAAGCTGAGCAGTAGGAAAGATTAGCGTCGAATAGATTTGAAATCGCTCAAGTGAATTTTCAGTTGGAACAAGTGATCTCATGGTCGCCATTGGTTGATAGAAATATTAACCAGTGAAATCACTGACAAAAATTTTTCATGAAATGCTTCTCGGATGGGCTTAAATGGTATTGCAGTTGCCTTTAGATGATCTTTTGGTTGGCCCGAGTGATTTTCTGGCCGGCCAGAACATTAATGCTGATGGAAAAGGAGTACAGCATCAAGATCAAACCAAAGTTTATATTTGGGTATTCAAGTGGGTAAATTGCCAAGTCAAATCATCACAAGGTCCACTTTCAATTTAGTCTAATGCCATTCCATCTATCAAAAGTTCGTCTAAAAACCATTCGGTCCAATCATCGCTTTGTCTAATTACCATTTCGTCTATGACCATTTCGTCTCATAACCAGTTGGTCTAATATCCATTTAATTTTCATTCATTTTGCACAATTTAACACATAGTCCAATTAGAACAAATGGTACATGTATATGGATCAACTGGTTATTAGATGGAATGGCATTAGAGCGAATAAAAGTAGACCATGTGGTGAGTGGACAAACTGATGGTAGACCAAATGATAGTAGATGAGTTGGCAATTGGATGAATTGGCATAAGACAAATTGGAAATAAACTTTCAAGTATATGTCTTGGGAGGTGTATATTTTTTCCATGTTATAGTTCTTAACTGTCAACCAAAAAGAGTAAGGCCTGCCTATTATGTATTTGAATCTATACGGACGATACCAGAATGAAGGCTAATAATTAAAGGGGAATGAAACCTTTGGAATAAGTAGGCTTCTGTCAAAACAGAAAAAATCAAAGAATAAGAACAAAGAAAGTTTGAGAAAAATCGGGACAAATAATGAGAAAGTTATGAGCATTTGAATATTGCAATCACTAATGCCATGGAGATCCTCACATTGGCAATGTGACAAGGATGTGTGATGTCACATGTGAACAACTTTCCCTTTGATGGACTGTAAAATGCCCCCAAAATGTTTCTTCTTGCTTTTTCTTTTGGTGATACAAACTCTTTATCCATGATGTATTCTTTAAAAATCTATTACATGCCCTCCTATGGAAAGGACACATGATATACTGATAGATGTGATAAAAGAGGCAGTTTATTAAAGTGAAATATATACTTTGTTTGATTGTTTGTTCACAAGTGACATCACACATCTTTGTCGCATTGCCAATGTGAGGATCTCCATGTAGCATTAGTGATTGCAATGTTCATAACTTTCTCATTATCTGTCCGATTTTTCTCACACTATCGTTGATCTGTTTCTTTGATTTTTCTGTTTTCACACAAGTTATCTTGTTCCAAAGGTTTCATTCTCCTTTAATTCACTCCTTATCCCAAATCTACATACACATACATATATGTAACAATCTACGGTTTCTTTGATCTTATGAAATTTCATTACATATATATAGAAATTTGTTATCGATAGTTGGAAAGATTTGTCATCTCTCCTGCAGACTTGATGTTGTGAACGGATATGTAAATATCTGGTGTACTTTTATGGCATTCATTGCGATGTCAGGATTATTTTACTTGCATTTTCTTAATGTGTACTGCAATAATCCAATTTAAATGTAAAGAGGCTCATATGCCCACTCTAAAGATTGCTTAAAGGTACTGATGTCATTATTTCCATGGCTGTTGCCTGGCAACCATCCTGGTGCACTTAATACATGATCTATACGTTCCAAATAATGTTTTTTTTCCAGGTACCAAATATTTCTATACCTCACCTGGGTTGAGTGCAGCATAATGCATACAAAGTTCTTGCTGGAAGAAATTAGAAGCGATTCCATGGCTGGGGGCTGGGATTGATATCAGTTTTATAATTTGCCCTTTTCTGCCTTCTTCCCCTAGGAATGAAAAAATGTTGTTCGTATATATAGTATATTCAGTTTTCTGAATAAGCAAGTATACATGTACTCTTTGTTAGATTGATTTTACATGTATGTAATTGAGGAAAGACATTTATTGAACCCCCCCCTCCCAAACAAATCTAAAGGCCCTTTCCCAGTGCAATTACGGATTCAAAGTGAATATAAAATGTAGAAAAATCTTGCCATCCATTGGATAACACTTTGCATCCGTTGTGTACTCATTGCATACGTGGTTCATATGCTCTGTCAGTAATAGCTCCATGCTCGATCCATCAAGCATCCGTCCACTGTGATTTTATCCGGGCAGAAAGTGCTTTGCACAGAATAGAACGGATGAACTCTCCACCGTGTACGATGTAAATTTGCGACAAACAAAAGATGTCATATGTAATATCATCTATTAAACTAGGGCTCGACATTAGCAGTGGCCCGGGGCAACAAAAAATAAGAGTAGGGCCACCGAAATTCTGCAAAAGCCCACACTTGGTGGTCCAGTTGGGCTACCAAAGTTTTGATAACTTGTAATATTTTCCATTGTTTTAGGGCCACCAAATTTGCCTTGCGGGCCACCTAGAAAAAAAAGCTAGTGTGGAGCCTTGATTAAATGTCTGCCTTATCCTCTCTGCATCCTCGCAACTCACATCCACAGTACTAGTAGAAAAATGGAAAGAGGGGGAAAGGAAAGGTACATCAAAACGTTTGTATATTGTAAGTGGCACGGACAAAGAAAGGATGTAAGCATATGCATCTCGTATATGAAGTATTCAAAGCTGTCATCCACTTTGATCTGCTTTCATTTGCTAGGCTTCAGATGACCATCCGTTTATTATCCTCACTATACACTACCAACGTCCGTTCTTTCCGTTTTGTTTTTGCAAACTTTTGTCCATTTCTGTAGTGGATGAAAACGAATGGAGCCAACCACAAAATTTTGCTTGTCCGTTGTGTCCCTAATACATATGCTTTGTTTCCATCAGCTGATGGACTGGGCCTTTACAGACATATGCATGAATCAGTCAAAGGATACATGACTTTGCATGTATACATGTATGTGGAATTTTTTTCACCCAATTAATCTTGTTTCACCCTATCAATATATTTTACTCTATCAATTATTCTACCCTATAGATCCAATCCCATTCACAATCAGAATCAATGTCATGTGCATTTCATCTGTAGGTCTAATTGTCATATGAGGCCTTATGACCTTTTCAGTCAATAAGATAATGAAGATTTGTATTCTCCTCATTAATCATTGAAGATTGTATCCACCATGTGTACATACATGTATATGTATGCCAATGGTACACTAGATCATACATTGTATGTAAAAATGTACATCCATGCATTATTTATCCAACATGTTGCATTTTTGATTAATTCCCTTCTCTCTCAAATAGTTCTCTTCAAATACAATACAAACATGATTTTGATTAGTGATGACATTTGTATGTATGTAATTACATGTAGGTGCATTTCAAATCAAACAACCACAGACCAATTTTATGTACATGTACTGTATGTATTCAGGATACACATTTTCATTACAATTTATGTCTATAATTAAAGTTGAGGTACAAAAAATTCCATGTACAGTACATGTATATATTGGAAGTGCTTTGCCTTATTTATGTGACTTCATAGTTCATACTACACTTTTGGTGCTAAAAGTAATTTCCTTTGCTCTTGAATTCATTTTAAAAATTCCATCTCGGAAGCATACATGAGAAGGAATATGCGGGACTGGTGAGTGTGGGTAATACAATTAGGCATGACATTTTCACTCTTAGGTTACATCAGACTTCCTGTCTTCTACTCCCTGTTGTATTCCTGTGGGTATGAGTCCAAGTTCGCTATGAAAGACTGCATGCATGGCGAGATTAATTTAGGAAAACAGAGGGAGTAGTAGAGTCAGTGTACATGTACAGCAGTTTTTATCAATCCAAAGAATTGAAGTAAATTAGATTATCGTACTAGCATGATGTCCATATTCAATTTAAGGCAGTAGTCAGCCATTTTATTACTTTTTCAGATAACTGATTCATTTACATTTCATCGTTTAAATTTTGTTATGTTGTGGCTGTTCCTCCGATTGTACATGTACATGTATGAAGAGGCAGTGTCATGATGTTGTATGGAGGGGGGGGGGGGGGGTAAGACAGTTTCAATATGACAGCATATGATTTCTCAGTTGAATGATGGGTAATATTAACAAATTAATACTTCTTTCTTTCTTTACTTTTCTCCCTCTTTCCCCTTTATCCCTGTTTTTCCTTTTTGCACTACTTGAAAAATCATTGGTGGCAGTTGTCTACCCCTCCCACCCTCCTGTTGCATGCTCCTACATAAACATGTACCTGAAGTCAAGACAGTGAGGATGTGGTTCCTGTACTAATACCGTCTCTCAAAGTGGCAAATCTTGTTGCAGTGCAGCTTAAAGGAGAAATATATTGATTATGAATGTGGTCTTATTATATATCAATGGAAAGGTAATGATGTGGGGATCATCAGTGGGTCATTCAAAAATACCGAAAATAATACAAAAAGGTGAAAATCGCCGATTAAAAAACGCTAAAATGCCCCTCCGAAATATGCCTCGCATCGGTCTCTGAATTGACTGGAATTTGATGATGTCACTGTCTGTACGAGAGGCGTGATTGGCTCTCCCACGTGAAGCTCCACTTGCATGCAAAACCTGTTGCGTGGGTACGTTTTCTCCACACTGTCACTGAATACTTCTATCACGAAATGAAAGAAAACCCAGAATTTTATCTAGATTTGGATTTTCAAATTGATGATTTTAAAGATGAAGAGAATGATGATGAAGTGAACAACACAGTGAGGTAGTTGGAGGTAAATAATGGGGGAACAATGCCGATGATTATGATGAAAATTCAACTTGCCTGACGATCACAAGTAAAGTCATGTACATGCCGATTCGCTACCAACTCATGCAGCTGCTGCTACAAGTGGTAGCTATACGTACACCGCGCGGGCCAAATTAAATCCATGAAAATGAATAACCACATCCAGAGAGAGTCTATCATAAGAAGGAAAATAATGATATAACTGTACTTACAAACAAGTGAATAATCCGAATTAACCTGAAAGCAAATCAACTCAACGAATAGCAGCAGACGATATGCACCGACGATAAACTTCATGTGGCTGGGATAGATTGTCACTCGTTCTGTTAGATGTAATTTGTAACTCATTAATTTGACAAAATTACGAAACTCGGGGAATTATTTATATATATAAAAATATAGTAACATCTCTTATTATTTTTTGTATTACGATAAAACCTCTTTTGAAGGAAAACGTTGAGATAAACTAAAATTACTTTTAAATCCCCCCCCCCAACATGCGTAGCTTGTATGTCATTGCAAACAAACCATCGCAAACATGCACGTATTCCTTCCTTGCTGATTGAGAGCTGTGCAACACGTGCATAGATCTCTCAGTCTCAGCCAAGGCGAGCAAACAATACGGCATGTGTTGTTGTGATGGTTTGTTTACGATCACATAATGCTACGCATGATGGGATGATCTTTTACATCTAATTTTAATTTACCTCAACGTTTTCCTTCAAAACAGGTTTTATCGTAATTCAAAAAATGATAAGAGATGTTACTATATTTTCATATAGAATAATAATTCCCCGAGTTTCGTAAGTTTGTCAAATTAATGAGATAAAAGTTACATCTAACAGAACGAGTGACAATCTATCCAGCCGGATGAAGTTTATCGTCAGTGCATATGCCATATCGTCTGGTACTATTCGTTGAGTTGATTTGCCTTCAGGTTCGGATTATTCACTTGTTTGTAAGTACAGTTATATCATTATCCTTCTTATGATAGACTGTCTGGATGTGGTTATTCATGTTCAGCATGAATTCAATTTGGCCCGCGCGGTGTAGCTAGCACTTCCAGCAGCATGAATTGGTAGCGAATCGGTATGTAAATGACTTTACTTGTGATTGTGTTGCAAGTTGAATTTTCATCATCATCATCGGCGTAATTCCCCCAATTTACCTCCTACTACGTCACTGTGTTGTTTCACTTCATCATCATTCTCTTCATCTCAAAATCATCAATTTGAAAATCCAAATCTAGATAAAATTCTGGGTTTTCTTTCGATCATTTCGGGATCGAAGTATTCAGTGACAATGTGGAGAAAATGTACCCTTGCAACAGGTTCTGCATGCAAGTGGAGCTTCACTTGGGAGAGCCAATCACGCCTCTCGTACAGACAGTGACGTCATAAAAAATCCCCAATTTCGCGGACGCAATTCTGCGTGTTTGAAGCATTCAGAGAGAGAACTTTAAACTATCAATTAACTGAGTTTCATCCGTCTCCATGATAAATGATGTACACCATCGTGTTCTCCTTATTTTCTCCTTTATTGTGATATATGATTCTCCAGTTTTACGATTTTCAATATATTTCTACTTTAAGCACAAAATGTTTGTGGTCAAGTGCTTGATCAATGTTTTGTGAAAATGATGATGATCTCACCAGAGCATGAAAGCCAAAAGGCCTTTAAACTCATTGATTTTCATCAGAGATGTACATGAAACACCCTTTAATAGTGCACTCAAAGTTCAAAGCCCTTTTACCCCGACCCCATTTTGGAACCCCTTCATGATCTGTTTAGATGATATTTTGGATCTAGGATTCTTGTATCACCTCCATCATCACCCATAAACAGAGTATACATTCTCATCATCTGATTTCCCTAAAGTGCAGTCTTTTACGTACTAGTACGTCCCAACTGGCTGTTGCAGTGTGTACACAAACTGTCTTCTGAAGAGGACCATGATTTCCGTGAAAGTGTAGTGAACTCTATCTATTAAAAAGGAGCCTTAAGAGCAGCTGCCTAATGATTGTCTGGCTTCTGGAGGCAAATCCTTGTTCTCCTCCGAATGTTAATGATAAATTATCTTGTTTACATATTTGGTTACCACTGGACCAACACGTACGTGTATCCCTATGAACAGTCGTGTATAATTTTGCCATTGATGGAAATGCTATTTTGATCTCCTATGAATACTGCAGTTTCAAGATTATTCTTCAGTTGGAATGTTCATGCGGATGTTTATTTTACAAGGTACATTCATGTACTTCAAGTCCAATCTTGCATTGGGATTTGGGAATGCTGTATATTACAATTCAATTGACCATTTTTATCCTGAAATTGCGCTTAAGATGTTAATTTTAAAATATATTTGCTTTCAGTTTCAGGTGATTTTTTTTCCATTTAAAAAGATAAGTGCTCAGTGCGATGGTGTGAGATTTCGCATAACGTGAAAGAAAGATGCTCTGTTCAATGAGGCGTTAGCCGAGTTGAATAGAGCATCTCCTCTCACCGAATGCGAAATGTCGCACCATTGCACGAGTAAGAATATTCACTATTTGTGTTGTACAACGCCTCAGAAGTCAGCAAATTACGAATAGTAATCAGTTTTTTCTTTCGTAAATCTGTGAAAATAAGAAAGAAAATTTTGAAAGTGAAAGGTAAATCCTTCCAAATGCGCATCTGATCTGCAGCAGCGTTGAATCATTTTGTTATGGTGACGTCACCTTTTCCTGACCTGTGCAATGGCACATTATGGACAGTACAATTTGGACTGTACGTGTGCAGTGGTACAAATGTTTGACAGTTAGCCTCTCATTTGCTTTAATACGTACAACAACCTATTAAAGTACATATGTAGGCTTTGTACAATAACAATTTGTTTTTCTTGAAGTTAATGTTTTGTCTCACCTGCGAAGCAAAGTGAGACTATAGGCGCCGCTTTTCCGACGGCAGCGGCGTCAACATCAAATCTTAACCTGAGGTTAAGTTTTTGAAATGACGTCATAACTTAGAAAGTATATGGACCTAGTTAATAAAACTTGGCCATAAGGTTAATCAAGTATTACTGAACATCCTGTTAGAGTTTCATGTCACATGACCTAGGTCAAAGGTCATTTAGGGTCAATGAACTTAGGCCGAATTGGGTATATCTGTTGAATTCCCATCATAACTTTGAAAGTTTATGGATCTGATTCATGAAACTTGGACACAATAGTAATCAAGCATCACTGAAAATTTTGTGCAAGTTTCAGGTCACATGATTAAGGTCAAAGGTCATTTAGGGTCAATGAACTTTGGCCGAATCGGGGGTATCTGTTGAATTACTTTCATA
This sequence comes from Lytechinus variegatus, assembly GCF_018143015.1. Taxonomy (NCBI): domain Eukaryota; kingdom Metazoa; phylum Echinodermata; class Echinoidea; order Temnopleuroida; family Toxopneustidae; genus Lytechinus; species Lytechinus variegatus. The sequence continues at coordinate 14,755,499 of NC_054751.1, forward strand.
ACTTTGAAAGTTTATTGGTCTAGTTCATTAAACTAGGACATTAGAGTAATCAAGTATCACTGGACATCCTGTACGCATTTCAGGTCACATGACCAAGGTCAAAGGTCAGTGAACTTTGGCCGAATTGGGTGTATCTGTTGAATTACCATCATAACTTTGAAAGTTTATGGATCTGATTCATGAAACTTGTACATAAGAGTAATCAAGTATCACTGAACATCCTGTTCGAGTTTCAGGTCACATGATCAAGGTCAAAGGTCATGTAAGGTCAATGAACTTTGGCCATGTTGGGGTTTTTGTTGAATAACCATCATATCTCTGTAAGTTTATTGGTCTAGTTCATAAAAAGTGGACATAAGAGTAACCATGTATCACTGAACATCTTGTGCGAGTTAGAGTAGTATTCAAAGTCAGCACTGCTGCTATATTGAACCGCGTGATGCAGGTGAGACAGCCAGAGGCATTCCACTTGTTTTAAGAATAGATTTCTTGCTGATTTGTATGAGTTCTAGAGCTATGATAGGGCTTTGGATAGTAATGCCATGTTTCCATCTTGTGTGCCTTGTCATCTTTCATAATATTAAATGTTTTCAATTTACCAGTAAGATATACATGTATGTGCATATATTGCCATTTGCCTTTTAAATGACTACAGATTTTCTGATAAACAATACTACACAAACAGCCTTTCTGTTTCAATGAGGCTTTATAATGTATTCTATATTCCATGAATATTTTTTTCTCATTTCGATATCTTAAATGCAGGTAACATAGCAGTAGTGATATTTCTTTGTGAAATGTCAAGAGATTAGAAAACAATCGAGCTTTGGCCACTTGAGTTGTTAATTCAAACTACTAAAATCGCCATATCTATCTCGAAAATCTTGGAATATACACTGTACTGTACTTATTGCTCTCTCTTACATGCGCCTGATAAAAAATTATGCAAGGATGACTTTATTGATATGTTCTTGAAATGTCTCTAGATTTATAAAATAATTATGTGAACCCTGGTAGGTGATTTCTTGATAAAGGTGACGACTGTACTTGTACATGTAGTTCTTCAGGTACAGTTGATGTTTTGTTGAGTATGCTCCAGTCATTTGCCTTAAATCATGATAATGATTTTTACTCTAGCGATTGATATGAAGATTCTTGATAATTTAGTCATTTTAGTAATGCTGCACTTGTGTCCTTTTTCAAGGCATTTATTTTGTTCACTCTTCACCCAGGTGTACTAGTAGTATGTACCCAGTAGGAAGGAATATCTTAAATGCTGAGCGTCTAAATTAGGTAGCCAGAGACTCCAACCCCAAGAACCTTCTGATCTGGAGATTCTCCCGCTTGGATCCCCTAGCAAACTGGAGACTTGGTCAGCCTCACTTTAATACTGGCAATATGTTACTATCTACTCTAGATTGTCCTAATTTTAGCTGATGATAAACCTGTATGAGCAGTGTAATTGATGTCAAGATGTTTCAAAGTGAAATATACATGTATAGATTTATATTGTCCCTCCTTTTGAAGATTCTTGATGTACATGTAAATCCAATCTAGTGATTCTTGTGACATAGCACTTTTTATCCAGGTGTAGTACAGTACATGTATGTAAATTGGGTACCCAGTAGGAAGGAACTCCTTGTGTGTCTGATAGGCCCGTTTTGAAAGTCCATTTTTGATGCACTTGTACACGGCGTGTTTTTCGGTCTTGTCCATGTTGTAAACACTGCGAGAGCGAGTTATGTTTTCATGTCGACACGGACCCGCATCAACATGTCATAAAAAGGGGTTTATAAAGCCTAAGTCACGGTTTTAAAGCTTACCTGAGAAGTTTGAAGTTTCAATCCACAAAAATTGGTGCAAATTAAAAGTTTACTCAGCTTAGCAGCGCATTCAATTAATAAAGAATGCAAAATAAAATCAGTGCAAGGCCCTAGCTATCGCCGACGCTCGTTGGATGCGCATTTTGTATACTGTAACGTACATGCATGCACAGATCGCTGCAGAATTAAGTATAACTGAAGTTATCGATTGATTTTCATTATTTTGTTGCCAATTTGGTGAGCCTTTGTTTGTAGGCTTGTAGCACATGTGTACGAGCGTATTACACGTAAGTTGTAGCAATTATCGCTGTCACAATTGGTGATTCTCAAATTGGCTCTGAGCGTGATTGAGCAATGCTTTCGAGCTTTCGAGACCGGAGCAGACCCATTTCGTGGTACAACAACTTGAGTCTCCAGAATGAACGTGGATTAAATCGGCGATTATGGAAGTGAACTCACTCTAGATTAATTGAAATATGTTGACATATTAGTAATTAAAACATGTGCAGTGTCTGAGAACTAAGATTTAATGTGAGGCTGTGAGCTTGTTCACTGACTTTGTAGTCCCTTGCCAGCTTTATGCAGATGCTACCGTGTACACGGTGATGGAATTTAGTACACGTGCACTGACTTGACCATGCGTGTACACGTGTACACGTGTACCCGAAACGGGCCTAGTGTCTGAGCACCAATTCCGGAAGCTGTGTAAACCCAGGGTAAAAGTATGCAACACTAGGTATCATCATGATAATATACACATACACATACATGTACATGTATACGTTGCATACATTTTTAAAATTATTTTATCAAAATTGTAATTTGAAACATTTGATATTACTTCAAGGACAAGTCCACCCCAACAAGAAGTTGATTTAAACAAATAGAGAAAAATCCAACAAGAATAATACTGAAAATTTCATCAAAATCGGATGTAAAATAAGAATGACATTTTAAAGTTTCGCTTAATTTCACAAAAGAGTAGACTGATGACGTCATTCACTCACTATTTCTTTTGTATTATATGAAATATGAAATATCTTTTTCTCCTCATTGGAAGGTGAAATAAGTTTTCTTCCTCCATGAATATAGGAAATTACAATAACAACACTTTATGTTTCAGTAAAACTGGTCCTTAGTGTGAAATCTGTAAAAATAGAAATATTTTATAATTCAAACAAAAAACAAAAGAAATAATGAGTGGAGGACATCACCGACTCTCATTTGTGTGTTGCCGAGTTGTGCATATTTATAACTGTTATTGTGAAAAATAAGCCAAACTTTAAAATGTCATAACTTTCTTATTTTACATCCGATTTTGATGAAATTTTCAATGTTATTCTTGTTTGATTTTTCTCTTTTGATTCAAATCAACATTTTTCTGGGGTGGACTTGACCTTTCACGATAACATTACACCAGCACTTTTCCCATGTGATTTTGTGAAGTAATGCCAATTTTCCACCATACCAAAACTTCTGAAAAGCCAGGCTTGGTCATCCTTGCAATTAAATTCTGTCAATATGTTACTATCTACTCTTAGATTGTCATAATTAGACGATTATAAACCTGTATGAACAGCATTTTATAATGTCAAGACATTTCAAAGTAAAACATATAAAATTGACAGTATGGTGTCCTTCGTTGCCTCATTAAGGTGTTGACAGAAAACCTCGTGGAGCCCGTCTGCACAATTAAGATGTTAACCTGTAAAGGCTTGTTAACACAGCAAAAACTCTGGTATACCGTATTACCCAGTGTACATGCACATTACATACATGTAGAGCACCACAGTGACTCAGGCATTGTGGTGTTTATAGTTTATTCATGCATGGGTGTTTCAACACATATGGGTGTTGAAATATTACAACAGTAACACCTTTGCTTGTTACTTTTACACTTTTTGATGTTATGTTCAATCTCTGGGATGTAATTTTATCACCTCAGGCTTTGGTCCTCTCGGGACACTAACTGATGTATGTTTTAACAATTCAGTTATAGCCTGTCTTTGTTTTATAAAGATGTATGTTACCACTAGACCCAAAAAGGCTTGTTGACACGGGGCAGTGCATGCCAAAAAGTTTTTCAGCAGTTGGATTTATGGTATGAAAATGGTGACTCTTATATGACAATCACTCTGGCAAAACTAACTCCAGACTGACCTATAAAATTATTTCTAATGACTGTCAGTTGGAGTCAGATTCGTTGGTGTAGCATACATGTAATTGTGTATTTATGTCAAGGAACTCCTACATACAGTGTATCTCTCACTTATTATTATTATGGACTGAGATTAGCAAGTTGCCAAGACAGAGTCATGATAATATATGTTCCATGTATTATCTGAGGAATTTCATTGGTCAATATTTGTTTTGGATGGAGGTGACATTGAATGTACCTGACATTTTTTCTCTTGCAAATTATTATTTTGATTGACAGTTTTCATAAACTGGGCTTAGAATGTTGCTCTGTTCCTTTGCACCGTGGGTGAACAATCCTTGATCCTACAGTCACACAAATGAAGTCAACTCCAAACTGACCAATTAAGTACTACATGTATTTGAAATAACATACATGTAATAACCTTGATTGATCTGGGGGTGTGTTACAAAAATTTAAGTGTGACTTAGGGGTGTTGCAAGAAAATATTTGCAATCAATCGCAAATATTCTGTTGCAATTTTACAATGAATAAGTAAATTTTAGCTGTAGCAAATCGGATTTTTTTTGCAAGGAGCAGTTCACAATCAGTCACAAATTTACAATTAATTACAAGAGATATGATTGATTTAGGCACCAAAAATAGACTTGTAAATTGATCGCAAGTTTCGGGCAATGCCCTATTAGAGTCACGATCAAATGCTGATACATCATATGCAACGCCCCCATCTTATTGATTAATATGCAGGAGTGCACATCCTCTTGGCATGATCTGACCAATGCAGTCATGCCTTATACAGCATGCAACTAGGCAAATCCTTGTGAAACACCCCCCAGAATAGTAGGGGGGGGGGGGGAACAGACAAAGACATTTCATTTCAAAACTCGATAAATGAAAGACTGTGCAGATACAGTGTTTTAATGGGCACTTAGTGAGCTGTTGTGCTACATTTTATACCAAGAAATAGAAGGCAATTATTCATATTGATGTCAGAACATCAAGTCCCATTAGGGACTTGAAACAAAGCAAGACATCTTCTTAGCAACCAAGGATATTGATGGCGATATTTTCGTCTAGAATCTTGTCAACCTTGTTCGAAACAACAATTTTGCAGTGATCATTACTGTCTCATTTATTTTTAGAATTGCTTCTCCTCTTACTCTGCATTTTAACTTTATTTTATATTTTGCTATAATAACAAGTCCTCCAGATTTTGTTTCTTTTGTCCTTTTCGTGTCATCCTATCCCTCCCCTTCTCTCTTTTTTTAAATTTATTTTTTCTCTTTCTCTTTGTGTGTCTCTCTCTTGCTACCTCCTCTGTCTCCCTAGTCTGTCACTCCTTCTTTCTTTCTTTCTTTCCTTCCTATCTCTCTCCCTCTCACTATCTCTTTCTCCCACTCAGTACCTCTTGCCCCATCTCCATCTCTTTGTTTCACCCATTCTGATCATCCCCTCATGATATTAACGCGTCAAACTTCTCACCAGGGCAGTTATGGGGGAGCACTGCAGTGCATATAATCCTACTACACTGTCAAAACCTTGCCTATAGGGATCTGCCCTTTTGCAAGAAATAATTAATGACCGTGAAAGCGGAAGAGCATTAATGAAATCACAAGTATGACCATCGTTGGCGGGCTCTGATGAACGTTGCTACAATACACTTGCTCGGTTCCCGCAAGATTGCACAACCTCTTTGGCTTGGGAGGAGATGGGTTTCCCTAGAGGCCTTGGGAGTATACTTTATCACGAAATCTGTTTTGTTTTAATTTTCAACCCTTTTGAATACAATTTTCGGGATTGAAATTTCAAAGTTTCCGTGATTCAAATTATGTACCATACTGGGGTTCGGAAGAAGTGAATTACAAAGAACTTAATATAACAATGGTAATATGAAAATTAATGATTAATAATAATATTGAAAAGTTATTATAGAATTATGATAGTTTTAGAGAAATCTTCAGTCTATCTGATTTGTGGTATTAAAGGTCGGAGGGGAGAGGGGTGTCGATATCCCTCTGATACATCTGATTATCTGATCACCTGACTTCACAATTAAATATCTAAAAGATTGCAGAATTTGAGCACTTTTAAATTTTAATTTTCTGGTGGGGTTCATTGACTTTTTATCACCATTATATATGCGGTAGTGCATGTCCCATGCTCATGATCTGACCAATGCAATGATGCGTTATAAAGCAACTGAAACTTAGGTGCGACTCTATTAAAGTCGCACCTTAAATCTAAATCTTTGTGAAACATAGTAGCAGTCAACATCTACCCAGCTCTGAGAACACCTAAAGAAAAAAGTCCTTAGACAAGCCATTGCATTTCCCGTTCTGCACTGCAATATGATCATGTAATGCATAATGCTGATTGCTGAGCATTACCTACTCAGGAACAGGCCTCTGGATAGGGAATATTCCTTTGGAATTTATGAATAATAAAGTTTATGTCAAGTGTTTATCCTGTACATGTACTTATACATTGTAAAATACAGCGAAGGATCCAGATACGGTGCCAGTCAATTGGTAGATTTTTGTCTACTATCATGCTTGCAAATTTTAATTGTTTATATAATCATGATAACATGTATACATGTAACAACAATATATAATCAATATGTGTAATCATTTTCAATATAACTGACAAGGTATTTTATCCGAAGCACCCACTCTCTCACATGTAAATATTTTTAATATTGATATTCACATGCATGGTCAAAAAGTAACATTAAATCATGCATATACTTTTATGTACTTTGGTCAATATTATTTAAATAATTGATGATTTGTATATAATTTGTGACATTCCTTTTGCTGTCATGTACTTACATATCATCGTATTCTCACTATGTAGTTTACTTTACACTTTTAAAGTATTATGTAGCTGAATCTCTATAAAAAGGAGACATTTCTCAGGTTCTACCCACGCATGTTCATCCCCTTTGATGCGATATCTTTCCTAACAGATGAAACATTAGGCGGTTTCAAACCGCCTCGATCACAAGAATCCCCGTTAAATTACGAGAACTTTTTAAGGCTAAAAAATACCCGTTAATTATTCCTGCATTCACACCGCCCCGAAACACATCCTTCGGGATAAGTTCCCGAAGTTACGAGCATGCGCAGTGTGGTCTGATAAGCAGGCAAGGCGGGAGATTCAAAATCTCTAGCCCAGCAGCCACCCACGCCGCCGCGCCCAACGACACGCTGGGATGAAAGTTCCCGTAATTTGCTTTCACATCGCCAAAATACCTGCGACCTTGGAAAAATCCCCACGAAAGTTCTCGTAATTTCGCCAAGTACCTACTATTTAGCGGGTATTTTCTTTCGGGGAGATTACGCGTAGTTTGCTTTCACATTACCAAAATACCTGGTATTTTCTGATCGGGGTAAATTTCCCGATCAGAGAATACCTGGAACTGGCGAACTTCGAGGCGGTCTGAAACCACCTATTGATAAAGCCGCAACCAGGATGTATGATTAGGGTCAAGATGGTTTGATATCCTCTCCTGTTATCCAGCTTCAGGCACAATAACACCGAAAGAACATGCTTATGAATAATGCTTTCAAGATGAGCATGATCCTTTTACTGTGTGTATGTGCATGAAAAACAATGTACATTGCATGTTTACCCATTTTATACTTTATATACCATTGCCAGTGATATCAGTGTATAAGGATAATGGATAAACTATTGTCCGTTTTCATAGCTTTAGCTGATAGCAGGATAGAAAACTCTTGTTTTGCATCCTTTACACCACAGTATATCTTTCCACCTGCTTATTCTCGAAACTGACTTCTCCTTCCATCTTTTCTTTTTTTCATCCACCATGGCGATCACCATAGCGATCCCCATCACATTATTCACACTGTTCTGGACGTGTACATATTGAAGGGAAAAACCCCTGGTGTGGGGTAGGGATAAATATTGGACCATTTACATCATAAATAAAATATTTATTGGAGTTGAACAACCATTTGGACAACAGAAAGACTGATGAAAGACATTGATATTGGATCATCTTGATCGAGTTGTTGAGTTGATTTGTGCCTGTGAACTACTATTATCGAAAACCAGAAGAATAATAAAGCAAGTTAATTAATATATCATGAGCATGTGCAGGTAAAGGTCATCTGTACCTTAATCTAAAACCCAGCAACATGAAACTTGCCTGACATAGACATTCTCAAAGTAGGTAAACACTGAGCCTCATTTTGAAAGGGGAATCAAACCCGAATAAAAACTTGTTTTTAGAGGGAAAAAAAATCAGACAAGTTGATAGGTGAAAGTTTGAACAATATTGGACAAACAGTAAAGGAAGTTATGAATTTTTAAAAATTGTAAATATTGGTAATTATTATCTACATGTACCCATGGAGACTTCGCATTGGCCGCATATACATGTATGTGATGTCATAGTGATGGAAGGCAAGGACTACTCTTCCATGTACTCCAAGTCTCCAATACATAAAATGGCTAAAATTATATTTTTTTCAAATGTTTTAGTTTAAATTATATTTTTTAAATTATTATCTACATGTACCCATAGAGACTTCGCATTGGCCGCATATATGTGATGTCATAGTGATGGAAGGTAAGGACTACTCTTCCATGTACTCCAAGTCTCCAATACATAAAATGGCTAAAATTATATTTTTTTCAAATGTTTTAGCTTAAATTATATTTTTCTGATGAGGACATCAAACAATATACATGTACTGTACTACCTGGGTTATATTTAGATTATTGCCCCTTAGGAGAAAACCACAAATCGCTGATAATTAAGTACATGGCCTATGGGAAAGTTGTCCTTGCCCCTCATAATTTACTAACCCCGTTGCCAATTTGAAATCTACATAGTCTTAGGGATCCAAATTTTAAAGCAGCCATGACTGTCTTATTGCCTGTCCGATTTCTTTCAAACTTTCACCATTCTGTTTTATTTATTATTCTCCTTTCCAACACAACATTTTATGGCCAAGAGTGGATTCCACTTTAACTATAAAAGTGAGTGAAAGGAATATCTCTTTTCTAGGAGCTTGTAGTGGAAAGGTCCATCTGTAAATTGGAATGACCTACACAATCAGTCACAAAGTGAGTGATGGTGCATTCAATGATATACCCCTGGAGATATTCACCTTTGAAGAGCAGGTAGAAAGCAATTTGTGATGCTCCTCTATTACAGTGCTATGATCATTAGTGCACAAAAGGACTTCTATGTAAAATATATGTTGTTTTGACATTAGAGCTCATTTGGAACAAACTATGCACTGAAGCTGAATGCGATGTATATTGCAGAGATTCTCAGTAAAGTTTGAAAAGAAAAATTACATTGTCTTCCTACAGTGTATATGTAAAGAATATTGGATGTGTACCGGTACATATAAGGCTGTGGATAAAAAACGCTGCAATGTGAGGGAAACTGACGAGATTTCATTCCCAGTGTGAAGGACCCCTTCTGTGTCGTCTTCATCACACAAATCAATTTAGAACCATCTTGTCTGTCTCTTAGAGGAACATGCAGTGATGGATCTACTCTAATCAGCCATAAATAATATAGTCAGAGAGCTTCTAACTTATCAACAATATTTGCACCGCTGACAGATCTCTAGAAATGCAAAATGCAATAGGACAATGTAGGCGGAACTCTTGTCCAGCTGCTGAGGAGTTTTATCTTTTTTTGTACATATCCATGTACATGTATGTTTTCAAGAATCTAACAAAGTTAAATTGTGGTAAACTGAGTTGAAATTGTCAAAGCCAAAGTTCTGTAAAGTGGGTTAGCTCTATGGTTTTGTTTTGAATTGTAATAAACAGAAGTATGGAAGAAATTGATGAAGTTATTACTACAGTGGGAAGAAATTGAAGCGGGGCAAATATTTGAGAAAAATCATTTTTAGCAATCTGGACAAAATCTTTTGTTTTTGTATTTAAAGCATTCACTTGTGATACCACAAGCTTTGTCGTAGATAGCAGAATAGCTGATGCAGCCCGACGATGCTCATGTGAAGTTGTAACGTGAAGAAATAGCATTGTACGACACATCTCTGTTCTTTTTTCAAATAAAAAGCTTAATGTTTTTCTGATTGTGTGAAAAGGACTTTCTCTTGTCATCACACCAATTAGATGAAAGTTTTCAGGAGTTGAAGGAAAAATACCTTCACTCAAATCACAAGTAAGCTACATTGCAGTATTAAACAGAATATAGCCTTTTGCTACAAGTAATTACATGTATATTTTTGTCTCTCTTTATTTCATTTCAGATTAATGTCTTAAAAATGGATCCAGGTGCCACGATGGTGGAACCGCCCGTGCGTCGCTTGCCACCCCTACAAGTTCTTCATGGTACCCCAGCACTTGATCTTGACACCCCACCACCGTCCCCTGGTACCCCACAGGGAGAATTACTACCCACCATTGCTGCAACAGCAGCTACAGCATCTCCAGCACCAAGGCCCCAAGCCCATAGTACACAGTCAGGTCTACCACAGTACTCAAAGGAGGAGATCTCACATAGTGTCCAGATCCTGGAGGAATGCTTTGAGCTCTTGAAACCACAGAACAGACCATGTCTGCGTACCCGTGGAAGGGTATCATCAGCATTCATTCACAACAAGTATAGTGTGTCAATAGCTCATCATTACTCAGACTTGCATGCGCTTTTGGTTCAGAGGGCACGACTGCAGCTTATCAGAGACTGCATGTATAGGGCATCGCAGTTACGGGAGTTGGTGACCAGTGTCCAAGGTTTAGTTCTGGTTGAACAGAACACCTTAAAGTCCCTGGAGAATTGTGAGTGTTCAGACCCATCCACAAAATTAGAATACTTGCCAAGTCTATGTGAACACTTAAGGACACAGCTCAATGATTGGTCTTCGATTCAGCATCAACTTCATTCTGACAAATGGCTGCAATTGCTTCTCCCACAACTCCGCTCAGACCTTACAAATATGAGCAACACGCTGTATTACTGGAGAGACTGTGTTTTGTTGTGGTTGCATAGGTTAATATACACAGGTATTCGGGTGCTAGCATTCAACCATGCAAGTTCAATGTCACAGGAACTCTTGTTTAATGTGGGACGCGGAATGGAGGAGTTCAATAGACTACTAGCAAGACCTACTGTTCTATTGGAACGTTTCTTGTTCTTATCAGAAGCATCAGACTCGATAACAAAAGATAGCCCTTTCTTGAACAGAGATGGTGCTGTACTCTCCTGTATACCTTACACGTGCAATCGTCTGCTGACCATCTTGGCAAAGGAAAGGTCACGTCCAGTGGCAATCAGAACTCTAAATTTCCTAACGGCCAACTCTAAGTTGCTTTGTGCTGTCAAAACACCAGGTTTCACATTTGACTGGCAAGAATACTTTGAAAGCTTATCTGAAGCCAATTCAGATGAGACAGATAGTGAGACAGCATCAGTTTCCCTCACATCAAGTAGTACTGTATTAAGTGCAATGTTGGATCTCAAGGACCACAAAGCTTTGGACCTATCCGGGAGGACTTCTCCTCTCTGCCATGTTGAAATGTATGAGGAGGAATTCATTTTGAAACTTCTTGGAGCAGTTGCAACATCAACCAATCTCCTGCAGAGGCAAGTGGTCAAGACCACAAGGGACAAACCCGCCTCAGTGGACACCAGCTGGAAGTCAAAGGCATCAGGGCCTTCATCATCTAGCAATGGAAGTGGTCTTAAATCCCGCGACACGTCCCATCGGAAGTCGGTCCGATGGGGCGATTCCCTGACCCAGGGTACCAGACAACAGCTCTGTGGACTCTATTTTGAGCAGCTGTGGCAGGAGTTTGGGGCTAACCTTGGAAATGGACTTCAACAGATTCTGTGGAAGTCCAACGGCTTAGATCATGTTGATGAAGTCTTGGGTCATATATTGCAGGTGGATGACCTTGCAGCCTTAACTATAGTTTGGGTCATGGAATCGTCTTGTACCAAAGGTAAAGTATTTAGAAAAACATGCATATCAATATCATTTTTATTACATACCTCTTTAATCACTTTGTTTTGTATTTATTTCATTCGACCTCCTCTAATCAACAGGAGCAAATCTCCCAATTTTGTTCAGAATTTTTGAAAAAGGATTTCTGTGTTGTTTTCTCAACCACCAACACCATCTCCGACAATGTATAGATTTGGAAAATTGTGATTTCAGGTGTTTAGTTATTGAGGTTGGAGGTCCAAAACAGCATGAAGATGTATTTTCAAAAATATCAACACCATACGTGTACTTGAAATAACATATTACCCTGTTGACTACTCGATTTTAAATACCTTTACAAAGCCTATAGGAGTTACAGTACCCATAGGGACAGTGATTTTCCGCGATCGCAGAAAACGGACGGAATTCACGGAAATGGCCTTTTGAAACGGAAATTGGCATTTCAAAGGGAAAATCACGGAAAACATATTTTTCCTCAAAATACACAGAAAAGCAACATAAATTACTCCAAATCTCAACAAAATATGAATATTAAATGGCCACAAAACCTCACAAAACAAGATCTCACTTCACCACAATCACGACAAAATCAACACATCGTGACTGCTCTTCACTCCTTCACACCCGATCGTACCCCTTGGCCTCGCCCAGGTCGTTCCCGGCCGCTCTGGCAGCTGGGTACCGTCGATCGGCCGTATCGAAATCATTCACATGCAGGTCGTGTTTTGCTGCCCTCTACGTTTGAAAATGTACAGCACGATCTTGAAATCCAAAATGGCGGAAAGATTGAAATCGTTGACTGCTCGAAACGATGTCCAAAACCCCCCAAAATTATCTATAAAAATTCATTCAACAGTGAAATAATGCTAGACATGTGAAAGGTGAGGATGTATTCATGTTAGATATATGTATTAAGATATTTTTTGTTCCCGCATAGATCCGATTAGAGCGGATTCTACTACGTTGTTGGTACAGTGACAGATCCAAATTTTGACCAGCGCGAGCGTTAACTTGTTTTATTGCTACTGGATGGGTAAACGGAATCGTCACTTTTCCGTGTGTACAAAGTCTATGGGGAACTGATATGCCAAAACGGAATTTAAGATTTTCTGAAACGGAAAAGGCAATTTTCTGAAACGGAAAATCACTGTCCCTATACCCAACAATCCATAGATAGACTTATAATTTGTCACAATTACTTTCTATAAAAGCTTTCCTCTATAAAGTTGGTGTCTACATTTACATATAACTTCATTGCAAAATTGGTAGTGAGATTTTTCTCAAGCTGACATTGCATTGAGCACAAGTAGTAATCAATACTGATGTTTTGTAACAACTGCTCGGCAACTCTTGAAACTTAGCCCCATAGACACAAGAATCTGACATCTCCAACAAAGGATTGCAATTTGATTTCCATTGACATTTCGATGCTCCGATGTTTTCCATTTAGCGTCACTTGGGGATGGAGCCTTCTTGGGCTTCCATTGTTGTTTAAAAATAGGGGTCATCTGAAGGTAATATTGATTTCAAGTTAAAACCCAATCGCAAAGATATAGAAAATGCAAGTGGAGTGACGTGCATTGCATTTACATTGGAGATCTCGGGAGAGTTTCATGAATTAACTTGTCAGTAATTTGCACAGTTTAGAGACGGTGATTTTCCGTTTTAAAAAATGGTCTTTTCCGTTTGTGAAAATCTATAATTTTAGAAATGGAAATTCTGCTTTGTCACTGAAAATATAGACAGCAAAAGCCTGAATTCTGTTTTGCAAAGGTGAATTCCATGAATTTTTGCATGAAAAGTACAAGAACCAAACAGAATTCCCGTTTTATTTACCGGTAAAACAGAAAATCACTGTTCCTACGAAGGACCTAACTGTTGATGAATTGATGTGAGCCTTTCTAATGTAAGGATTTCAATAACTATGTACAAATATGAGAACAAATATTTTTTTACAAATTTAGAAGAAACCATTTTGCAGTTTGATAGGTAGATTTTGTGTATAAATGATTGTATTGTAAAAGTAACAACCTACAACACCTACCTGTAGGCTTTACCATGCCATTAATACTGAAAAATATAAATCCCTGTCCTGCAAAGTCGGAAAAAAAAACTACCCTCAGACACATACAGTACATGCACCTCGCTCATTACTGATCTGGAGTTTGCAGTTTTGAAATCTCATCTGAGATATAAAGAATAAATATTATTGTACAACGCCTACTTAGCTTGTTGTACGCGATCAAATGGGAGGCTGAATGTCACACATTCCTACCGTTGCACACAAGCAAGACGTACCATCCAAAATGTACCATTGCACGGCTTTAGAGGTGACGTCACAATGCGATTTCATTGAATAAGGTGACAATGCGCGTACAGCCCGCTGGCTAAATGCGCAACGCTGTCCAAGATCGATCATGTGCGCTTGTGGGATTTTGCTTTTTGCTTTCAATATTTTTGCTCCCTTTTCATAGATTACTGGAGGAAAAAACTCTTGTTTTTTTTTCATATTTTCGCTAGATTCCGAGGCGTTGTACAACACAAATAGCGAATATTCTTATTCGTGCAATGGTGCAAGATTTTGCATTCGGTGAAAGAAAGAAACGCTCTATTCAACTCGGCTAACGCCTCGTTGAATAGAGCATCTTTCTTTCACCTCATGCGAAATCTCGCACCATCGCACTCATGCCTATTCGCTATTTGTATACTGTTTGATGTTCTCATTAGTTTGATGAGATTGAGGGGAGATAGGCATAAATTTGTAAACCTTCAATAAGAAGAGGCTTTTGAACCCCTGGCATGCTTTTGAACCCCTGGCATGCTGACATGTAATGATGTAGTAGGCCTAATATTCCAGTTGCAAGAAAGGTGAAAATAATTGTGAGCTTTCAAATGTTTTTCGTGATATTCCTATTAAAAAAAAAATAGCCCTCTGATATCACTGCCAAAGCTTTATAATATTCTTTTGATGAAAATATCTGAAACATTTCGGCTTTCCGTTTGCGTGTAGCTCCACATACATGGATAGTATTACTGTTTGTGTGTGCATGTAATTCTCAGTAGATTACAAAAAGTTAGTTTGATGATTTCAAACAGCGAACACCAGTTCATATATTTCAAACAACCCTTTACATTCATTTTGAGACAGTGATACCCATACATGTAGTTTCTTTATTAACGGTTCAGACTGATGACCAAGAAGTTAACTTTGACTTTTACATATTTACACTTAATATGCAACAAAAAATTTGGCTATGAAAATTTTGTAAAATCATCTGTCACCCCTGCATTAACAAGAAAAATATTATGACAAATATTACTTCTAAATTTTCAATTTAAGAAATGCACACACGTGCCTCTGTAATACAATATGCTTCGAATGTAATATCAACCTAAACAGACCTACTTTTTACAGTGAACGTAACATTTGATTGAATTTACACAACTTGTAACTGGCGTACAGTATATTGACATATTATTTCATTATGAATCAAAAGTGATAGGTATACCGGTACATAGTCTTCTTGTTAAAGGCAGTAGATGTATAATATATATTGCTAAGATATACATGATGCAATTTGGGCTGAGCAAGTCAGAAATTCATCTTTCCAGTTTCCATTCATGTACATGTATGACATTCTGATCTCACTCTCATTATTACATTTTATCCCTTTATTTAAAGGGGAATGAAACCTTTGGAACAAATATACTCGTGTAGAAACAGAAAAATCAAAGAATAAGAATAAAGAAAGTTTGAGAAAAATCGGACAAATAATGAGAAAGTTATAAGCATTTGAATATTGTAATCACTAATGCTATGGAGATCCTCCCATTGGCATTGTGACAAGGATGTGTGATGTCACTGATGAACAACTTTCCCTTTGGTGGACTATAAAATACCCTCAAAATGTCTCTTTTTGCTTTTTCTAATGATGATACAAACTCTTTATCCATGATGTATTCTTAAAAACATGTAATACATGCCCTCATGTAGAAAGAACACATGATCTATGGATAGATGTGATAAAAGAGGCAATTCAAGTGAAATATATACTAAAGTAATGGGGAGAGTTGTTCACAAGTGACATCACACATCTTTGTCGCATTGCCAATTTGCTATCTCCATAGCATTAGTGATCGCAATATTCAAATGCTCATAACTGTCTCATTATTTGTCCGATTTTTCTCTAACTTTTGTTGATCTGTTTCTTTGATTTTTCTGTTTTCACACAAGCTATCTTGTTCCAATGGTTTCATTCTCCTTTAAAGGTTTTAGTACAAATTTGAATATTTTCAGAAAACTGAAACTTAAATATATAATATATATACCAAATGCTGAGGGTAGGAAATCATTTGTTTTATTTTTCATTTTTTTGTTACAACATTTTGGGCAACTGCTGAATTTTGGGGACTATTCCTTTTATTTCAAGTGCTCCTTTTTATGCATTTTACAAAACAGTTATAATGCAAGCATTTATCATTCTGCTATTTCTTAAACTTTCTTAAATATTGTTTTGTGGCATATCTGGAGGCAACTTTACATATATGTAGAAAAGTTGGTTGCCCCGGAGCATTAATTTTGGGGAATGTTAGTGACGATTTGGCTCTAATGAGTGGGAAATTGCCGCTCGCCCCCATCTATTTGTTTAATACAGTACATTGCTTCATCAGAAATGCATATTACAGGTTGTACTATATGATTAGTCTTTATGTATCGGAAAGAGAAAAGTTAGGTTTTCGATACAGATTGAAAGCTTTGGTTGGTCTGGAATTGGCTTCAGCGATGTGACTTGGGCATAAGATAGAGAAATGCAGATTTCATCTTGTATAGGTAACCACATGCTCTAATCAATCGCCCTGGCCTGAAGCACTAAGAAAGGGGTTCTCAAATTGCATCTCTAAACTTTGCAACATCTGTAGCAGCTCAAGGATTTTGTTGGGGAATCTGGGTTTTCCTGGAAAGTCAAAAGGTTGTTTCTTTTAAACGAAAAAATCCATCCTTGTCTTATCATTTGAAAAAGTAAATCTGAAACAGGAATACTCTGAAATTTCATCTTGCCAGATTGATTGTGGGAATAGCAGCCACAGTGCAGCCCCAGATACATGTACATGTAGATGTTGCTCTATCCTTCAAATCGCTGAATGCCAAACAGAGTAGCAGCCACCAACTCCAGTCTATTTACGTCTAATGAAACTGTTTCTGTAGGTGGTTTCAAACCATTTCTCTCATATGTTTTTTACACAACCAGGTTGCGATACGCAAAGGTAAAAAAAGGTTGTTACTACTCAACGCTGTAGGGCGCTCTTCCCAAGCGTTTCGTTGCGCGGTCTATGTACTGTCCGATCTTCCCCTTGAAGTATCTTTGTGTAACCTTGGAATTCAGAAGATGAAGAGGAATGAATTTAGATTTATATCTATCACTTTCACTTCAATTTTCAGAACAAAAGAATCGTTTGTCACAAGGTGCCCTGAAGGCGTTGCACAGCCTTGCAACGTCCCTTCAACTCAGGACTGTACTAGCTGTATGGGACAGAGGTAAGGTTCAGTTAGAATTGTTTAGGATTGAAAAGGAATTTAAAATCATTAATGTTATTGTCTTAGTTTTGTGGACATATTTACTCTGAAAAGTACATTAGTGTTTTTAAGCTTGTTTGAAGATTTGGTTAGGGCTAGGATTAACAATGTGAATTATAGTTGAGTAATCTATACTTTCTGATATCCAATCACAGTATTGCATGATATACATGTATGTTCTTTGACCCTTTTTAAAGAAAAATAAACCAATCACCCATTGTTACCAAAAAAAAATTCAGCTCTACATTTTTGTATAAATATGAAATTTTATCTTTGAAACATCTAGTATGGTCTCTCAGTGATTTCTTTAATATTTCTCTGTAAAAAGGCCTTAATGTGTAGAGCATATATTTACAAAAGTAGTGATGGTTTATCAGAAAGCTGGACAGAGATAATATCTTGAAATACTTCAGAATCTAAGAGAAAAAAAAGGCAGACATTTTATTTTGATTGTGCACCAGATCTACATGTACAGTATATCAATTTTAATATGTATAATTGCAAAATTTATCCAGTAAAATACATTTTCATTTCATGTCTTCCTCATCATATACTAGTAATTTAAGAATGAACTGGAATGGTGTCACTTTTGAAGGATTCACCTAATCTACATGTATATGAACTTTGTTTTAAGCTTTGCTGGTTATGGTATTGTTATGCAGGACATTTCTTCTACAAGCATGTGTACAGCATTAGCATGATGTATCAGCTTTTTGTACCTGGACATAATATCCAAACCTCTTGCAGGTATATGTTTGGAAGTATAATAGTGATGATGCTTTTATATATTACACCTTTAAATCAATAACAACATATAAATCTACACCTTTTTGAAGGTATGTCTGGAAGTGTTAGTGTCAATGCTGATACCTTACACCTTGAAATTCAATACCACATCTACACTTCTTTGTAGGTACATGTGGAAGTGTATTTAACATCAAAGCTTTTACCTTACACCTTAAAAATCAATACCATATCTACATGTACACCTCTTTACAGGTACGTGTGAAGGTGTTTACAGCTTCAATGCTGAAACCTTATACCTTAATAATCAATACCATTTCTACACCTCTTTTCAGGTATGTGTGAAGTGTTAGCGTCGATGCGTTCCGATAAGTGTTTAATCTCGCACCTGGAATCTGGTCAAATGGAGAGCAAGACTTGTCAGCTATTCCAACGTTCCATCGTTCCTCTTCTATGTTTTCTAAGGACGATAGAGCAGCATTTAGTTCCCTCTGGTCCTGGCCATCCAAAAGGTAGGTGAAATTATAGTGTTGTACATGTATATAAAATGACCCTAGGCCCCCCCTGAAAAAAAAAGCAATGACGAAAAGTAGTTTTATGTACAGGCCTTAAACTTTATGTTTCATTGCAAATGATGGCAAATATTTTTCTGTACACAAAAAAAAAACCAATTACACCCCCCCCTATGAAAAGAAGGAAAAAAACCAACTGGATATGCTTATCGTACTATTTGGAAAAGAAGAATATCACCATTCTTGGAGTGATGTCTTTTTTCGGTGCTTGTTATTTTTGGAGCATTGTGGTCCAGTGGATTAGTCTTCTGACTTTGAAACAGAGGGTCGTGGGTTTGAATCCCTGCCATGGAGTAATTTCCCTCAGCTTGAAATTTATCTACAATATGCTGCACTCAACCCAGGTGAGGTGAATGGGTACACGGTAGGAAGAAATGCCTTGAATGATTGAGTGCCTAAGCAGCCCAGCTAAAGCCGGGGTAATAATGATAGCAGGGCCTGCTGGGAGAACAGTTTTCAGATCTGAAGTGGCTTCCCTGGGTAAATATACCAATATTATTATTTTATTCATTTTTTTTAGAGAGAGAAAAAAAGGAACATTTTTAGATATAACCCTTTTATTTCTTGTCACTTTTAACCTCTGTAAAGGTGTGTGGCTTCTGCAGCATCCCTTCAACTGAATCTGCCCATATTATATAAAATATAGGTTGATGCTCCCCCCCCCATCCTGCGGCTAGCGAGGTTGACTGTATAAACAAAAATAAAAAGAAACATTTTATATTAAGTATAATTACATTCCGCACAGTATTTAGCCTAGTGAGAGGAAATTGATTACTAGCTATTTTTAACTAGTGATCATACTATAAATGAGGAGAACTACGGCTGCTGTGTCTTTAATAATGAAGATGATATTTATAGTGCACAAGAGATCATCAGGTGGGGGGGGGGGCAATCTTTGCAAAACAATATCATAGCATAATAGTGATCTTGCATTTTAGGGTCGTGAACTTGGGGAAAAAATTAAGTTCAACATTTTTTTAGTGTATTTGTATCATTGTGTGGGTCGTGAATGTCAATGAACATTTAAATGGCAATAAAACTTAAAATATATGCATGGCATATAAGGATATATTCAAAGCAAGAGGAAAATTTTCAGCAAAAAGACAAATACGGTACTCTCCCTCAAATTATCTTAAATAAACCAATCCCAGGTATTTATGGTACATGTAGGTACAGGGAAGCTTTTCTTTTAGATTCGTCAGCCATTTATAACTAAAAGATATTTCAAAGGAGAAAAAACGTAATGAGTTCTGATATTGGCCTCCTTCAGAGAACGTTGCCTATCTTGTCTGAATAATGTATGCAATGTAGAAGAAGAGTGAACACATGCATTAACAATATTGGAGTATGTTCTACCTGTATGCTTCAAACTAGAAAATGTCACATACACGGTTGATGGACAGGTTCTTAGTCACTGCTCAAATTTACGTTTACGTAGACAAGTCAGTAAACTCGATTTCTACGTTCAAATCCCTGAACAAAATCATGCATGATATTGTGTCATCAGATGATAGCCTTTTGCTTGATTCCGTATGCATATAAATGAGCGAGCAAATGATTTTGCTCGTAAGTTTTAGCAATCTCTATTTCTGACTGTTAGCACTTCCGTGACGATTAGAGCTAATGCTAAAAAGCATACATTGTATGCATAAAGCAAATATTTTACTTGTGCATTTAAGCACTTGCTTGGGATTTTCAAGCTCCGACAAAGCAGCTTGAGCGTTTGCTTGATCAGGGTATTCGCGTTTTTAAATCATGTTTATGCACCTGAGAGAAAACCTCAAGGTGTATAGT
The DNA here is from genome assembly GCF_018143015.1 of Lytechinus variegatus. NCBI lineage: Eukaryota > Metazoa > Echinodermata > Echinoidea > Temnopleuroida > Toxopneustidae > Lytechinus > Lytechinus variegatus. The sequence goes on from NC_054751.1 coordinate 14,776,126, forward strand.
AGCCCACATGTACATGTTTTCTTCCTAGTTAGTTTACACCGAAAGGATGTTATATGAAAGAAGCGGCAATTTCCTCTGCCACTCCTTTGCTTTCCAGTCCTGCCTTTTCTGTGAGTCATGTTCGCACCAACATGACGTTGCTATTGTTTAAACTGCAAGCAATTCCTTTCTGAAGGCAAGAACAGGGTTTAAGCACTAGCAAAGGGTTATTCATATGAAATAAAGTAATTGTCTTTTGCTTGGCTAGCAATTGCTTGTGCTTGAAGAAATTGCTACTTTTTTGCATCTAACTCATTATCATTTTTTATTCAATGTTTGATTTGAGTCTATGGCTGCAGACTCATCCATGTTAACATATTTGCAGCTGAAAGTCATGTTCAGTGTACATTTGTTCGTACTTGAGTGCATAAACAGCTAATTGTTGGGAGCCGTGGGACTATTTGAGGTATTTTCCTTAATCATGGAAGTAGATTTTCATCTTATTAGAGAGTTTACTAATCTAATTGACTGGCCCAGATTTGAGATGAGGAGGGGAATGCTTCCTGGTTTTAATCAAGCCTGAATAGACTGAGCTGATCTCTCTGCACTGTCTTTGGTCGAGAGAGAAAAAAGGGTATACAAAAGAAATTAGAGCAGTGTGGAGAGCGACAGGAGAGGGATGCAGAGAGGAGAGTGGATGGATGGATGGATGGAGAGAATGGAAGATAAAGGAGGAAGAAACAGGATGGAGAAAGGAAGAGATGGAAAGGAGGGAGAAATATTGGTGCATAGGGCAAGAGTTAGTGGAAAGAGGGGGGGGGGGGGGGTAGAGACTAGAGTGGGGAATGAGAGGGAGAGGCGGTGAAAGTCAGAAGAAAGGAGAGAGATCTGCAAGAGAGAGATGAAGGGAGGGCAATAGTTTGTCAAGAAAGAGAAAAAAATGAGGAGGGACAAGGGGAAAGAGGGAGAGATAAGGAGAAGAGAGGAGATGGAAAGAAGGTGAGAGAAATGTCCACAAATTAAGGGAAAGAATGGGGAGGGGGCATAGTGTGAGTCTACACACTCAAATATAAAGTCAATGTAGAGAGCAAAAAAATAAAGAGAAAGATAGATTGTAATTGGTACAAGTATTCAGTAAAGAGAGATGGAGCAAAAATAGAAGATGAGGAGATGAAAGTGAGCACAATAGACAGGGAAAAGTCAGCAGAGACAAAATTCAGTTGAGAAAAATTCAGGACAAAGGAACTTCCATCTTCACGATAACAAGAGATGTAAGTGATAGCAAGAAAAATAGAGATGAAAGGGGCAAAGACTAAGGAAGACGGTGAAAAGGAAAGAGGAGAGGGTTGCATGCATTCTGAAGTGCAACTGGACACAACACCAATGACATTTAAACAGGAAGGGAGACCATGTCACTAAATGCAGTGTTCAGTCCAAGGGAAAAAAAATCAAACTCCTGGCATCATTATTCATTATTAGAGACAGTGCCTACCGAGATGTCTCCGCCACCAGAGTGTATCCCCGAGCCGTCTACATCGTACTTCCTTGACGCGATCCCATTTTCCGAAAGCGAATGGCTTCAGTTGTGTGCATTTCACCTAATGTGTAACCGCCTGCATTGATATATTTCCCGATCCATTGAATCAACCCTAGTTGAATACCCATTGCCGATCATTCCTAATCTAGTTTTTCTTAGAATAGAATCGGTCGAGTCATGGAATCGTTCGAGGTATCTCGGAGAGAAAGTGAGAGAAAACAAGGACACATATTTTTGTGAGACGTAACTCTGTTTGAGCTAAAATACATTGTACTCAATCAGCACATGTCATTGAAATTCATACATAATCACTACTTTGAGTCCCTGATATACCTGACCTGGCCTTTACCAGACAAATTAACGATGACAAGAATTCTGTTGTTAAACAGCACTACATGTAGGTAATACATGTACATCAAAACTGTGTATCAAACTCCCATCTCAAAAACTTGCAATTATTGCAACCAATTGCAAGTCTGTTTTCAATCCGAAAATAAATCATGTCTTGCAAATTTGTATTTGATTATTGCTCTGGTTCTTGCATTAAGGAACTCTATGTATATATGTCAACCGTAAAATGGCAACATATATTTACAATTACATATATGTTCTTGCAACATTCCCTACAATGGTATAAAGTGCTTTCCAGATCAAAGATTCATATTCATAATCGTAATGGTTGTGTTTTTTTCAATAATAAATGTAATACTGAGTACTCAATCCCTTCATGGACAATCTGCTTTGGGATATATTCATTGTCATAATGGATTTCAGTTTGTTTCCTATATTTATTTTAGCAGCAGAATCTTCTCCCCTTGCCTCCTTTCCATTCTAACAACCCAAGAGGCCAATATGACATTTCCACTTTTGTAACGATAATTATTTCCCTCTGTTTTCAACTTTAACCATACTCTTTGAGTTTTATTCTTGAAGAGTATATACTATAATGCCTCTTCTCACTGGAGGTGGTTGCTGGAGGCAAAAGGCTATTATTTACAAAATGTAGCATGAACATAGAATGTGTGGCCCTCACACAAATTGGAGAAGCTTCTGTAGAAACAGGAGGCTTGCTGATTTTTGCATTGAAACTGTGATGGGTTTGGGTCAAATCTCCATCCGTGTACATCTAAGATTTGAAGCATGTTTGGTGGAAGCAACAACCAATCAGAGTTCTCGAATTAGGCATATTAGGCTTATTTGTACAATGTCACAAGTACATGTACATGTATGTTCATAAGTGTGATCACATCGAAGTTGCAGAATTTGTCTTAAAGGAATAATAAAAAATTGCGCTATTTGACACCTTTTTTGCTGAGCAAACCATGCTACATGTATCTGAGTCTTCAGCCTGTCCATCTGACTTTCTTCAACACAACTTCATGTAGCTCTATACAGTTTTAGTCTAAACTACAGGTACTATGATGATCATGCTAAAAAACAAAACAAATGTCCCCCTCTCATATTTTCCCTCACTTTTTTTTATGATTTGTTTCTTTCTTTGAAAATTTCTGATCATGGAGTATGTATTATACATAGTGCATGACACTAGCACCGGTCGACACTCGACAGTCCCAGAACGGTAAAAAGCCCTGTCGGGCCAGTAGTTTGTTGCATGAAAAGAACAAGTAAATTTTTGCCTACAAGCACATAAGGGTGAATTATCAAGTTTTAAAGTAGAGTCATTCCTGTTTTTCACCAATCTCACTACAACAGGCTAGCAATTGTTACGTCGAGATGAATTTAAAAAATACTCTTTTTTTGTCAAAAAATACCTTTTTTCCTTATAAGAATACTTTTTTGGTTGTAGAAGGTTGGCAGGTCCGAATATCAGAGAGTAGTCTCATATGAACAGACTGATTTTCTTGTTGACAATAATAACTTGTATAATTTATTGTCGTCGGTGTCCAACCCCTCCTATTTCCTTATTCCAGTCTCTTTCTCACAATATCACGGTCTAATTTCCCCGAGTGAAGTCTCGTCTGCCTGTGGCTTTATAGATAGGGGAGATTAGTTATCAATATTCATTGCCTCCTCATTATTTGTTATATGAGGAAGACTAAAATGAAACCCTGCACGCCAAGAATGATCAGTCTGCGTTTCCATAAGGACAGCAATTCACTGTTTACTCTATCTCTTTTTTAAAGGGAAATTGTTGGTGTGGGAAAGATGAAAAGCAATTATTTTGAGTGCAACTTTTTTTCATAGCACCTTCTTAGACACCTTTCAAGTATGGTAAATGTTACTCTCACCCCCTTTTTTCTTACTATTTCAATTATTATTTCAATATTTATTTTTCTGTTTCCTTTCTTTGCTGCATCATGAGATTCTACTTGTATATATGATAGATTTGACATAGTATAAATGTTCATTATTTTCAAATATAGGTGATCTTATAACGTCAAAGAATCTAAGCGAAAATTTCAAAAGTGCAAAAGAATGTGAAAATATGTTCCCTCACAAAACTATATGCCTTCATATTTATGAAGAAAGTTGGCAGTTTGGGGATGTACATTATAGTGTTTAGTCCTATTAACCCATTTCTGTGTGAAGTACATGACTCTCAAATTGAATGATTAAGTTTCTTATGACTTTGCTAATAAATAAAAATCCTATAACGGTATCAACTCATTACATTGTCAGAGTACGTACATGTACATATAGAAAATTAAGCTCAAAGTTTCAAGGATTTTTTGGTTACATAATCTTAATTGTCTGTCATTAGGCATGTACCATTTTGTTGAGAAAATGGCTGCTTATGTGAAAAAGCAACCTCTTCACTGCAATTGGAGGCCAACTGAATATAAAAGTAAATCAACCTAAACTTCTGGCATAGGAAACAAATCTGAACGGTAAAATGGGCTCTGGGATTGTTATGTTATGCCTCTGCTGTCTACATGCATGCAGATTGCAGTATATCCTTTCTTTTGCATTAGTTATACAGAGTAGATTTGAATCAAGATGGCTTTGTACAACCATGAATAAGTATGCACCTCATGCCCCATATGCATGTATTATGGGTTTGAGTGCAATCAATGAATTATTCCTCTCGACTGACTCTCTCTAGACTCTTTTATTCATGAATTCAGAGAGATCAAGATCTGTAAATATGCACAACTTGAATATATGGTTTAATGATCGATTGCTGTATTCCATGAAGGCACTGATGTCTTTTGCAGCTGGAGGTGACAAGATTCTTATCATTTTCTATTGCGTAAATGGATGTAATCAATAATGTGTTTCCTTTCACTAATACTTTTTAATAGTCTTTCATCAAAGATAGGCCTGTTGGTTTTAAAGGTATTGTTGAAACTAATACCCTTTTCATAAACCTATCCTCCAATTAGCCGCCTAAGAGTAATGCGGATAATTCAATAAAAATTGCGTTCATAAACTCCGAAAATAAGCCGCATTATTTTTACGAGCGCCCGTCCTGAAAAAGGCGGATAATCGCCATGACAACTGGACACGCCCCCTCCGATGCGGTTGTGTTGGAAAAGGGTGACCTTGTGACCGCACCATGGCAATTTTCCGCATTATTTGGAAATGCGTTCATAAACTCAAAATCTTATCCCGATGCCGCTATTATGCGGATAATAGCAGCATCAGAGTAATGCGGATAACTCTTGTCCTCCTCCAATTTTACGACCAAATTATGCTGCTATTAGCCGCCTAATTCATTTTAATTGGGTTTATGAAAGGGGTATAAATCCTGAACTTTAATGTGTGAATAAATTGAACTTTTTGTCTTTAATGAAAATATAAGTAAAAGGTAAAACACATTTATTACATCCATTTATGCAAAATGAAAAGATTTTAGAAAAAATATAATTAATGTTCCCTGTCCTTTGTATAGACTTCCATTTTTATCCCATTTGTTTTCTATGCTGCTTAAAATATCATGGTGACCTTTTCAAAATCTTATTATTTCTTTGAATCGATTTACACTTGAGCCATTCTCTTGAATGCATGTTATTCATACCAATTAGTCTTCCTCCTTGGTATGCTCACCTACTAGTACAGGGAGTTCACAAAGTAGCCCCATTCACACTCCAGGGAAAAATGTGCTTTATACCTACATGTATTCTAAATCATAAAAGTCATGTTTATACTGATCCTGAAAAATTGTACTACAGTTGCAGGAGGGAAAATTACATGGGAACTTGGGCCATTTTACCCCTCAAATGCTAAAAAAAATCCCCGGAAAATTCCCATTTCCTGCAGTGTTAAAGCTTATTTCATGTTGCAGATTTAGGCAGTAGGTTGTAAAGAAAAGTAGCCTAAGAAAAAAAATGCTGCATAGTTTTCCTGCTAAGTGGCATTTCAGAGTGCTTTAAAAAGCAACTTATTCTTGTCTATATTTCTTTCTTCCTTTCTTTTCCTACCTTTTTTTTCTGTTACCAGTGGGGAAGGTGGTGCTTTGCACTGCTGGCCCACCACCAAGAGGGAGTATTGTTTCTAATGGACCGAAACTCCCAGTGACTGGTGGAAACCAACTGAGGATACCCCTGGTATTGCATGAGGCGGCATTCTCGTGTTTAACTTAACTTGTGTAATAGATTTTGACATTTATGGGTGTTGAATTAACTCTTTGAATTTAATACAGGCTTTAAATGATTGCTAGAGTCTTCAGACAACATCAACTAGTGTAATGTTTACACAATTGTTTTTTTGCTGTGTGTGAACCAGTGGATCAAGATATAAAAAAGATGAGGTCATTTACAATACGTAAGTTTTGTGCGGCACACTGTATAATGTATGTACAACCACTGGGAGTTGGGAGGGTCTCCCTGGTTCAACTGTGCTAAGTAGTAAGGGAGGACATGGTTCATTCATAATTTTGTTTTTTTAGTATTTATAAGTGTTCTGTTTTAAAAAAAACAATTTCCACCACAATCACATAATGAATAGACAGAGATTGGATTGCAATGAGGCTATCATCATTTGTAAAGAAGTAAATGGTCCACACAAGGATGAACAAATTAAATATCAGATGACAAGTGTTTTGTAAATAGATTTCCATAGTTGGCTAATTGCTTTGGGTCTGAACAGCCCCTTCTTGCATTCACTGTCTATTCTTATCCGATGATGGATAAAAAGAAGAAAAAGAAAAGGGATGAAAGAACAGAAAATAAAAGCTGGGAGGAAATGGGGGAAATGCAATGAATTGATGCTATGCATTAAGTTTCATTAGCATACTGATCAATTTTATTCATGATGCGAGACTAGGCAAGCTCCCCGAAGATCCATTGACATTTCGTCTAATGATTCCGGGGATGATTATGACGAACCTGTTGTTCGGAATTCAGCCCTTTTTCACCATGTTTCTGGATTAAAGCAAGTGCAGGCCTGCCCAAGAATAAGGGTCATCCTCCCTCTCCATATGGATCAAGATTCAAGAGTGATGCTAACGCAGGTGTAAATGAAAGTGGTCCTTTTATAGAAAGAATATCCTCACTAATCATGAAGATCTCTCCTTCATTTAAAAGACATCTTTTATAGCCAATCTTAGTTTAAACCCCTCCAAATTTCCTTGGATTGCACAGAAGGAGTGGTCACGTCTGCTTTTATCATGACATAACAATCTATACCAGTATGTTATATGCCTTCATACCTCATCAAAATCCTTGCCACAGCTTTCACTGGAGCTGGAAAGAATGCATTCATGTTGTTTTTCTTTTTTACGTGTTAAAGGGATGCATCCCAAATGCATAGCACTGCACCCCAAAATTCATGGTTTGAATGTGGCATATAGGCGCTGGCGTACAGATGGGAGGTCTCTTGCCCCCCTCCCCAAAAAAAAAAATCAAGACAAAGAAAAAAAAGAGAAAAGGATGAAATAAATTATTTTCTGAATTTATGTCAAAATCTATCACAAATTGGATTAATGTACAGTAGATAAAATAAAGCTGTCAATTTTTTTCTAGCTCGCATGTTTTTATTAATTTTATGTGATATGCCATATCAAACCTCCTCAAATTTGTTGCCTCATTATGCCATTGCATGTAGATACATGTAAATAAAAAATGTGCGACTTGCATGGACTCACTACTGGCTACCTCCTTTTATAGTAAAGAATGTAATTTGATGTTCAGCAGTGATATATAAATGATATTTATTGTCAGACAATATTATATTTGAAATAAAGCAACCTCTTTCATCGACCAAACATCATTCATGATTTGAAGACTATTGCTTTCTTCACCCCTCTCAAGATAATTGTTTTGAATTAGGAATGATGTCAGTGATCGGATTGCACATATTGTACATCATGCTCTGGAGTCATCGTCAGCAACATGAGTGTACAGTCGTATTTGCTGAATGTGATTTAGTTTATATACAGTGTGTCCCAGAAAAAACGAAACCGGGATTCCACATCTTTTTTCTAAATTTTTTTTTGTTCAAATGCAAATTGATTTCATATGAATCATCATACAATTATTCCTCTACATTTTTAAACCTTTTATTTGACAAACACTTCACGCATTAATGTGCAAGACGGGTTTGAAATTTTAATGTTAAAACCAAGTTGTGGAGAAAAATTGGACAAGATTGGTTCGTGATACGAAAACTGTGCTTATTTGACGATTGACTCATTTAATAGCATTTCTTTTGTATTCTTTGTTTAGTTTCTGTCAATGATCCCTGAAATGAGATTCGATTCAGATTCTTACATGAGCAATTCGTTTCTGATAGGCCTCAATATTTATTGTTTGTTACCTGCCATGTGTGAATGATTTGCTCAGCCTTTGGGCACAAATTAAAAGTCAAGTCCACCTCAGAAAAATTTTGATTTGAATCAATAAAGAAAAGTCAGACAAGCACAATGCTGAAGATTTCATCAAAATCGGATGTAAAATAAGAAAGTTGTGACATTTCAAAGTTTCGCTTATTTTTAACAAAATAGTTATATGAACGAGCCAGTAACATCCGAATGAGAGAGTTGGTGATGTCACTCACTATTTCTTTTGTTTTTTATTGTTTGAATTATCCAATATTTCAATTTTTACTAATTTGATGATTAGGACCCCTTGCCTGAAGCACAAAATGTCAAAATAATGGAATTCCACGTGTTCAGGGAGGAATGAAACTTCATTTCACATGAAAATGATGAGAAAAATAAAAATATTTCATATTTTAAACAATAAAAAACAAAAGAAATAGTAGTGAGTGAGTGACATCATCGACACTCTCATTTGGATGTAACTGGCTCGTTCATATAACTGTTTTGTGAAATGAAGCGAAACTTTAAAATGTCATAACTTTCTTATTGTACATCCGATTTTGATGAAAGTTTCAGTGTTATGCTTGTGAATTTTTCTCTTTTTATACATATCAAGTTTTTGTTGGGGTGGACTTGTCCTTTAAAGATGAGATTCCACTATTACCATCAGTGTCAAATTCATAGTAAAACACGTTTGATAAAATTGTGAAATTTATCTCTGAATACAAGTTTCCTTTTTTGTGGGATGCACTGTATATAGCTGCACTATGTTTGATCATCTGTATCGAACATTTGCAGCAGACTTTTGGTAATGATGTGCATGCATACTGCGTGAGTGCCCTACTTGTCTCCCTGCATTTTAGATACAAATAGTCAGTCCTGAAGCTAAAATGGGTTTGAAATAAAGAAAAAAAGAAAGAAAGATCGTGGGAGGGGGAGATGTCAAGAAAAACTAACAGAAAGGGAGGATTTGGGAAGGAAACTGGATTGAGAGAGAATAAGGAAATTGGATTGAGAGAGAGAATAAGTGAGAGGAAGGAAAGGAGAGAGAGAGAAAAAGTAAGTCGAGAAAAGGACACAGATGCAGAGTATAGAGTAGATAGAGGGAACAGGGTTTGTTATGAGAGGGAGAGAGAAAGAGAGAGAGAGGGAGAGAGAGAAGAGAAGAGGATGGGGGGGGGACATATGTGAAAAGAAAGAAACATAAATAGGAAACCGGGAGAAGAGTGGGGGGGTCTTAATGAGAAAATTTATTTCTCTGCTCCTACTTGTGCATGGGTGTGTTTTCCAGTCCTCATCATGTACTCAAGCTTTGGAACTACATATTTAATAAACACCATCATCACTTCTTGTCTACACCTCTCCATTTTTTTTCTCGCCAGGCCATGCAAAAGTTGAAATAGTTTTACTTCTTCCCGTCTCCTCCCCGAGGCAATCCCGCTTTAATTTAACGAAACTGATAGCACCAATCCATCACTACCTTAAATTAGCTATACCCCGAACTCCTAATTTTGTCTGGAGCACTACGGCACAGAGAAGGGGGCAACCTAGCTGTGAATATTTTAATCCAGACAGGATGCTAAAACAGCGTCTGCAACATTCTCGAGGGAAGAGCGGGAGAACTACCCCCTCATGTACATGTAGATCACGGGATATTTTGATCACTCTTTTCCGTTTCGTTATAAATCATTCTCGCATGCAGACACCTGTGTCTTGGCCCATGTTGCCAAGCTTAATTAGGGTGCTACATATAAACTGTGTTATTTTATGTAGCACAATTTACAGATAAGGTTCTGTAGTGATAGCAAGAATTGATATGTCTTCTGACTTCTATGAAAATATCCATGTGAGAAATTACTAGACTTTCCACTCTTATTTCAGGTGGATTTTTCATGAAATCATTAAAATTGATCACATATATCCCATCGATTTCTACTCAACGTAATGAAAACTTACACTTTGCATTCTAAAGAGAAGAATAATAAATCACCAGGGAAAATTTTTTTGCGTGGTATCGCATGGCAATTTGCTCCACATATTTTACATAGGACTGTTCATTACCTACATGTAGCTGAGAGCTTTATCTTATGACCAAAAATGCTAATTCAAGTTTGTAAAGCAAAATTATTCCCTGAATCACCATTTAATAAGGGCAGAAGAGTGACCAAATTTTCAAAACCTCACATCAACAATTTTTTTGCTGCGGAATTAACTGTTATTTCGCTATAAGATCCAATTATGATGTAAAATCAAGAATTTCCAAAAGATACCATTTCCGTACATTTTACATGTATGTCATCAACATTGGACAATTTATTTGGTTTTACGCATGTGGGAGAGGTATATGGAATGTTCCCATGGATCAGTGTTCTTATTTTGTTGTTTTAATTTTTTATTTAATACCAAGTCATCAGTGTTTGAAGAATAATAATTTGACCAAGCCTCATCAGATTATTGTGTAATTAATGCTCCATGTTCCTTTTTCAACGAACCTGAATATTTGGCGATGGTTTAATCCGGAGTAGATGTAGAACTACTTTTTGAAGAAGAAGAAAAAAGATAAAGCCTATAAATGGACAGTGGTTGGTCTCTCTAAATTACAGCAGTAATAAAGATATTGCAAATACCTGAACATTAATTGTGAGTTATAAAGTAGATATAGAATACATGTATTTGAAAGAGAATGTTTGCTTGAAATAACGTATGTGTGTGTTAATAGCTATAAGGGGAGCTTTTAATTTTGGATGCATGCATATTTGATTGTTGTGTATGCACTATAGAAAAAATCTTAAGGATAAACTTTCAAATCTCAAAAGATTTAAATTCAAATCTTCAAGACCTATATTTTAATCAACAAGGTTTAAATCTA